>NW_026862570.1:0-32512 GCF_026571515.1 Ruditapes philippinarum
ACTCATACAGCATCCTTACATATGGCAAAAGGAATTGATGCTTATACGTTATGATTATATGTGACGTCAATAATTAAAGTTACGTAGAAACTCCCCAGCTTATTGTAGTTTAATATTCATATTTATCAATTCTTTTTTTTTTTAGTATGTTAGAATGAAAATAGATATTCTTATTGGTTTGTGCATAGTACTAGAATGCACGGTTTATTGTTCAAGTCCTTAATAATTAAAGAACAATTAAACTACAAAAAAGCACATGAAGCTGATGAAGCTATATATATATATATTGATTGAAGCTATATATATATATATATATACTCACACACATATCACCACATCGATATGTCAGTGCAATTACGGCACAGCGCCTAGCAGAACAGTCATGAAAGCATAGCCACTGCTCATCCACCATCACAAAAATGATTTTTTTTTAATGCGTTTATTTAAGGTCGCCACCGGAAAGCCCATATGGGCGACCGTACACTCAAGTCGGGCCATCCTAGAGCGTCCCGCCAAGATTTTTTCGTCGATTTTTTTCCAGCTTTTATTGGTGGAGGAAGACCCCAGGTGCCCCTCCGGGCATTATTTCAGGCACGAGCGGGCACCCGGGTAGAACCACCGACCTTCCGTAAGCCAGCTGGATGGCTTCCTCACATGAAAGATTTCGACCCAAGTGAGGATCGAACCTACAGCGGTGAGGGACCAGTGATCTCAAGTCAGCGACCTTAACCACGCGGCCGCGGAGGCCCCTGGATTTAGAACAGCTTTATATACAGTCACAAACTGCACTACACATTGAAACATGCTCAACATTTTCATATATAGAGTTTGTTCTCTGTTATCATGTCTCACAAATCAACGATGACATTTTTATAGTCTTCTTCACTGATTGGGACCAGAGAACTATATATCTATTTCCGAAAGTTAACTGGATCCCGTAAGATCAAGTGGATCCGTAGATTAAAGTATATATAAAGGGAGATAATTTTATTCAAAATACAGTTATACTTTCCCCTGCGTGGGATCAGATAAAGATACAAGTGTGCAGATAAATTGTTATAGAATTGAGAGAATATATACACACATACCACCACATCGATATGCCAGTCCAATTACGGCACAGCGCCTAGCAGAACAGTCATGAAAGCATGGCTACTGCTCATCCATACCCAATGTTATCATGTTAGCAAACTCTTTATATGCTCATTGAATAAAACGATCAAAATGGTTGGAGATATTTTGTTCAAACTTGATTCATATTTATTCAGTAGATAGTACATGTATATACACAATAGAAGTCAGCGACACTTAACAGTGCGAGCACTTAACAGTTATTAGTCCGATTACAAAACATACTTGTAACCTTAAAAGTTTGCTCTTCAAAACAAATATAATTTTTTTAGAAATCACTCAAGGCACCGATATTCGAAATAAGAAAGTACCTCTTAGATATAAAGCAATAAAATAATTTCATCATACATGTATCTATTAAATGTCAAAAGCTATTATCAAATTTAAGTAAATATAATTAAGTAAGAAACTTTAAGTCAGTATTGTTAATAAGTTGTAATTATTTAGTAAGTATGTTTATAATATACTTTTAAAATGACAAATTCAAAAATATTGATGAAATAAAACACATATTATAGTTTTCTGAATTTTTCACTGGAAACACTTCTTTTTCACTGCAGTGAAACATATTTTCCTTATTTCCTCTGGTGTCTTGCTGGGCTAATTTCTTCTAAATTCAGTCTGACTCAATGCACACAGTGTAATGTTTAATGATAGAATAAAGTATGTAATAAACAGAAAATTCAAGTTTTTCAGTACATACAGGATCGGTTTTCATCTTCTTACATGTGTCTACTGCTATTCATGAAATATTTATTTTCATACTACTCGATAAACATAAATCTTGTATCGATATAAAAAGCTTGAATATCCTCTGTACATACAGTTTAAGTATTCTTGTTACCAACATTTAACAGCCCTTTCGTGGCGATATTTATTCAAATATTATACATTCAATGTTATTAACTAAATCATATGCAACATGATCACATATTACAAAACATATTACAAAGCATGACTAAAAGGTATATGGTTTTATATTGGTACATTTTTTACATAAATACTCAACACTCTACTAGCATAGAAGTTGCACTAAATAGATTTTGATCACTGTATGAGATACTATTTTCATTTTATCTTTCTTATTTATGTTTCAAAACTTAAAGTAAAATTGAAACTAAAAGTCCCTCAAAAAGTGTCCCTTCCGTTTATTAATAAGACGACAAAGTCATTGTTACTGCTTGTTTCGACGAATCATTTTAGCATGTACCAAAACAATATATTCAATGACAGTTATTAATAAGAAGAACCACACGTGTAAAGAACAACATTGGCATAGAAATTGCAATTTAAAAAATCTGCTTGAAAATATTTGTATTAAAGCAAATACTTATAGCTTGTTGTCTATACAGAGTCGTAAATATTTTACTATCAAATTCCACCAAGAAAATCAACAGATTTTGTTGTTACTTCATCAGTTGCTTTGTCAACAACTTTTACTTCAATCTCTGTACCTCCAAAAAGAAATGTTGTTCCAAATTCTCTTAATTTGCCTAATGACGTGTCGGGAATTGGAACGCTGAACGAACCAATTTTGCTGCAACCTTGATCAGTGACAAAAACAGGATTTGGGTTAGTAGAAATATATATCTGCTTATCAATTGCTGTTTGAGTGTCATAAATAGGTGATGAAAGTAGTTCTTCTTGCTCTTCACCAAGTTTAACAGACTGACCTATCTTAACATGAATCCTAAAATTATCAAAGCATCTCATCTCGCCGTTATCGTCAATTTCTGTGTGTAATTTCGGATGAGTGCAGTCATTCGTGGTCAGATGAGACATTTTTTCGCCGTAAGTAAATTTACAAACTCTCTCAGCAATAGTTGTCGGGTTGTGACCAAATATAACAGCTCCTTTTAAAACAGCTAACCCAGCCTCGTCTGGAATGATGATTTTCATGTCTGGAATGTGATCTTGAATATGTTCCTGCAGCATTGGAGACTCAGAAAACCCACCAACCATAACAATTGCCGAGCAATCTTTAACTTTTGGTTCTGCCAGAAGTGTTTGCACATGATTGAGTATACTCCGAAGTGGAATGTCGAAGAAACCTTTCATAACATCAGCTTCTATCCTAATTTTGTCTTTAAATAGGACTAATTTTTCTCTATACATTGAACTTGCAATACACTCTTCCATAGTTCTACCACTTGTTTCGTTTGCTTTTTCAACAAGTGTAATTGGAATCTTCAAAGTGATTTTTTCAGTCTTTCTTGGAGCTATATCTCTCTTTTTGGTTTCAAAATCTCGAAACAGGTCTATGTAATCTTCCTTGCAATCTTTTTTGAATTTTTCTACCCCTTTCTGACCTAGTGAAGGAAAAGAAATGACGATTTGTTTCGGTACAATATATTTTCATCATGCATTTTTGCTATATGCACTGAATTAACAATTGAGTATATTAAGAAATATGACCAATTATAACGTTGTTAATACAATGCCATTATATAAAGCCGAACATAAACTTTAAAATTCGAGGTATGTAACAATAAGGCCATTGTACCTTAATTGTACATATAGTTGGTATTTCAAATTATTAATTTTTTTTTATTGTTTACTTGTGCAGATCGCTACCGGCTTTATTAAGTTATTGCTTTGCAAAATCCAATTAGTAAAAATACAAGTTCCATATTCTGTAATAAAAATTGATTCGCACGCAATTTAGGCAATTATTTAATTAATAATAACCATGTGTTCCAACATAAATAAAGATATCCCCAGTACCCACCTATTATCTCTGACAGGAAGGCTTTGAAAGCTTCATCAACCTTAGTCCCACCCCATGCTCCACCACTTGCTTTGTGAAGTTCTTTAAGATTCCTGTTTCTCAATACTTCATGAACAGTGATGTCTATTGTCCCTCCTTTAATATT
Organism: Ruditapes philippinarum; assembly: GCF_026571515.1. Classification (NCBI taxonomy): domain Eukaryota; kingdom Metazoa; phylum Mollusca; class Bivalvia; order Venerida; family Veneridae; genus Ruditapes; species Ruditapes philippinarum. Next base: position 4,005 of record NW_026862570.1, read on the forward strand.
CAAAAAGAAAGAAAACATTTAAAACATAAAAAACAAGATCAACAAGGAAGGGCGGCATCAATGACCGCAGCTCCCAACATAGATCCACCGGCAGGGATCCAAGTTGGCCACCAAACAGGACAGGATAAACAGGCAAACAAGAGCCGGTTTGAACCGGGTGATGCTCCTCGAATAGGATCTGGACACAGAAAGGTAAATAACTTGTTGTTTCATAGTAATGTCCCGGACACATTCAAAGTGCAATAATTACCAAAATTGGCAAGGTAGAGTTACTGTTATTTGAGCAGCATGTTTACGGAATAAGATCTATCTACCGACTTAGTTTCTTGATGATAGTTTAACAGTTTGTCCCGGACAAAGTTCACATTGTAAAATTGAAAAAGGACAATAACTCAAATATAAGCAAGGTAGAGATGTGTGTCTGTTGCGCTGCAATTTTATTAAATACGATCTATCTATCTACAAAGTTTGATTTTAATATCTCTAATAGTTTCAGAGTTACGTCCCGGACAAAGTTCAAAGTGTAAAAATAATGGACAAAGGGCAGTTACTAGTACTCCAAAATCAGGAAAGGCAGACTTATGATTTATCGCACTACACTTCTACCCAATGAGATCCTTCTACCAACAAACTTTTTCCATTTATTCCATACTTCAAAAACATATACATTTACAGACAACATTTGTGACTAAATATAGAATATATCTATCTCATTTAAATCCATATTCATTAACAATACATTCACTAATTACATCTAAGAAGCAGACAAACTCCAAAGCAAAGCAAACAAACGAACAAAAAACTGAGCATGTTTCTATTTCAACAAATGATATGACGCAAATACGACAGAAACTCCACAAAGAAAAAATGTAAAAAAAATCTTTCAAAAAATAAAGAAAGAAAGAAAAAACACTAAAAATCTAACACGCTTAGAGTCAAAATTTCACACACACACACACACACACACACACAAACACACAAACACGCGCATATTATAGGTTTTTTTTTATTTCTCTTTACTGTACAATGCAAACAATAATTCCAGTAATAATACAAGGTGTGTAAAGAAAATCTATGGCATTTGATATAATAACAGTGTCCTGAAATAATACACACAAATCATACATTTGCAAAGTACTATATGTATTTTCTTTTTATATTTTTAAAAAGGCAAAGTTTACTCTGCACAAATGTTCAATGATTAAAGAGGTTTGTGATATAACAACATTAAGTAAGCGTCAAAATTTTCTTACTGCTAATAATGCAAGGCACTTTCGTTTTCATTGACTAATTTTATGTATTCTTTCCATACATCCTGTATTGCTACAAACCGAAGCATCTTTTTGGCATTGATTATTTCTGTTTTAACAAAAATAGTAAATGAAATTTAAAATATGATAAACAAGATCAACAAGGTAAGGCGGCGTTCAATGAACACAACCCCCAGCAACAGGAACCAATGGCAATGAGCCCAGGCGGACCCCAAACAAAAACAGGAAAAAAACCGCTAAGTTTGGCAATACGGACTTCATTTTACATTTGTAAATATACTGTTTTAATAATAATATTATATTATTCTCTGGGACTGTGCAACGGGAACAGCAAAAATAATAGATTGTTCTGAAAAATGAAATGATATATTTTGTTTGTTAACCAGACCTGCACGTTGACTATGTCACATTTCCAAAATAAATGTTTTATGGCTTATGGATTGACATTAAAAATGTACAATTGTTGTTGTCACTAACATTTATCTTTGTCAGTAATACGTTAGCATTTAAAATACACTGATAATGACTATGACAATGTCTTTAAGACAGAGATATCGCAACGCCTACATGATACGTTACCTAATTTAGTTCCCGACCAGTCTGCGGTTGTAACGCCTGAACTAATTATTGATATAATAATCTCGATTCCTAAAGGTAAAGCTGCGGGGCATGATAACGTTACTTATAAACATTATAAGTACGCTAAAAGTGTTGTTTCCCCTGCATTAGCAAATATTAACACTAGAATGTTACGCTCAACGCATGTACCAGACAGTCTCAAGCGTGGTGTGATTATTACTCTTCATAAACATGATAAAGGAGGTAATAAAAGAAAAGACGATCCGGACAATCACCGGGCTATTACCCTAGTTCCAGTAGGTCTTAAAACACATGAATCTGTTCTTATTGCACGATCAAAAGATGATATTCTCTCTACCATCAATATTCAACAAGGTGGATTTCAGGACGGTCTCTCGTGCTTAATGACGTCATTCATTTTAAGAGAAAGTATATTTTACGCTAGAGAGTATGGCTCAAAATTATATGTGTCATTTTTAGACGGGCGTAAAGCTTTTGATACTGTCTGGCATGATGGTTTATTTCATAAATAACTATTTGATACAAATATTGACACTGCAATTTTCTTAGCGTTCTGTGCTATGTATCAAAATATGACCAGTTGTGTTCGATATAAAGGCGTTTATTCTGATTGGTTCCCCGTACTTCTTGGCACAAGGCAGGGAGGAAAAAGCTCCCCGATCCTATATTTACTGTATATAAATGAATTGATAAATTTACTAGAAAACAGCAACTGTGGCATAAGTGTGTACAATAACAACATAAATGCTCCAACAGTAGCAGATGATATAACTTTGGTGTCTCTTTCAATTTCGGGTCTTAACATTATGCTGGATATTTGCCACAGATATTCCAAGAAATGGAGATATGAGTACAATGCGTCTAAATGTGGAATTAATTCTTTCAATGAGCACTTTAAAATAGACAATAACAGGGCTTTCAAACTTGGTAATGAAGTGATTAACGAAGTAACCAATTATGTTCATCTTGGCATTAAATCAGACTCATTTCTCTCGATGAAAGATATCGTTGAGGACTCTTGCAATAAACTAAGTCGGACATATCTTAGCATTGTGAACAGTGGAATCAGTCCTATTTGCTTAAACCCAATCTCTTCTACGGTGATGTATAGTTCCATCGTCATTCCGAAGTCTTTGTGCGTATGCGAACTTTGGTCTGCTCTCACTTGTTCCGACATTCAACGCCTAGAACAATCCCATAAATTTTGCCTTAAGAATATTCAATCATTCCATCCGTGTACCTCAACTCATCTTACTCTATTGTCGATTGGTTCAAATTCTATTGTGACAATAATTGACCATAAAAAACTACAATTCTTAGGTCAGCTTTGTAAACTGCCGAATAAATACCTCGCAAAAGGATTTTTTCTATAAGATACTTTTCCACTTTTTTGAATGGCGACAAACAGTCACACGGATTTTTACCGGACATTTATCGCATATTGCAAAAATATGACTTGAAGTATATTTTAGACAGTTATGACGCTGACGGCAATTTTCCATCAGAATATGCTTGGAAGGATTTACTTAGAAAATGTGTATTGTCTCGGGAACGAACACTATCAAATAGACTAACTGAGCAATATAGTTTCTTGTATACCATGTTCTCCAAGAATTCAAAGTCTTGTTTACTTTGGAATGTTGCAAGGCAAAATCATAAACTTATATACATGTGTAGGCAACTTATATAAAGGTTATCACTCTTTTATTGATACGTCGCCCTCGGATCAATATGATAAACTTATACAAGTATCCGTGTTGTGCTCAATGAACGGGGTTATCAACCATGCACTTGCCTATAGACTATGCTTACTTGTTTAATGTAGCATCTGTACTAAAGCCAATAGACCGTCTGTTTATGTTACATAAATGTCAATATATATGGATGCTCTCTTTCAATTTGGCAATTTTTATTGTACATGTGTGTTGTTGATGAATTGAAACACATCTTCTTTGTTCTAGTATTTTCGTTCCGAAACTAGACTTAAGATTATGTTCTGTTCTGTTATGAATTTTGATTCGGTTGTATAATGTAGAATATTTGCTTTCGATTTAATTTTCGCTAATATATTCATTTATACTATCGACGAATTCATGAAACTCTTGTAATTTATATGTTCTGTAATCTTTGAAGTGTACCATGTTTATGCATGTAAATGAATTTACAAATGTTACCATATGTATTTGATTATATGTACTATAACCTGTTTGTAACATATGTTATGCTAATCAGAATTGGTGGATTAAAAGATATATATGTTATTCTGTATTCTAACAATCACGTAAATTTGTCACTATAGACAAAGAAGGAAAAACCCGGTGTTAAACTGCCAATAAACACTGGTTAGGGACTACTTGTATATGCGACTGTTATGTTTTCACCCTCGATTATATTGTTTACAAAGCCTATTAAAGCAACAATAAAAAGCATTTTTATTTATATTTTCAGTTCTTATAATGTTTTTCGTTTCATACAATACCGAAATAATATCTCACATACACTAACGCCACAAATTTGATTCATATCAGTTATTGAATATTTTAACAAAACGGCGCCAATCCGTAAGCAGCGTAATCATCCTATGTAAACAACTCATTCATAAACAAGCTGACGTTATTTCATACAAAAATGATAAATGGGGCACTGGTGTAAACACAATACGACGCAAGTTTTTTTGTTGTTTTTTTTTGAAAACTTGATGAAATAAAGTTTTTTTTTCTTATTTCTTTTCTTTAATAATTTCTATATCTTTGCAACAGTACGAAAATCGAACAGCGTTAGACAAAAATCGGTACCGGAAGTTATTTCCGCTTGAAAAAATAACATTAGTGATCTTCCTTATTTTATCGTGTTAGAATCGAAATAACATCGGCCTGAGAGGTGTATATCGGCTATTTAACACCGGTTTTGTCGTTTTGATGCGAAAAGAGTTAACCACTCAGACTTACTGCCTTCGTGGTGAATTCCTACGCATCAAAACTCCAAACCGGTGTTAAATAGCCGATAAACACCTCTCAGGCCGATGTTATATCTTAACTGAAGCCATACAAGTTTTGGTTCTTAGTCACTTTTAAGGGTATAGCACTCAAAAATATAAGAAAAATCAGTTTTCCATTTTATGTCTGACGATTATTATTGACCAGTACATCGTATACTGCGCGACATCCTTTGTGACTTTTGTAAGTATTTGGATGGCAATTGGTAATATCGGATTTTTTACTTTGATATCGTTTTGCTTTACAAGAAAATCTGTCAAAGCTTTTCTAAAGGAACGTTTTATACCTTCGTATTCAACAAAGTTTGAGCTAACATAAAATAATCTTTGAAATTCCTGAAAACTAAGAAACAACACATTTTCATTTAAAAGATCGTTGACAAACGTGACACCTTTTCTTAAGTAGTGCTTAAATTCAAACGATTTTCCTGCAATCCTGAAATTGGGATTTGACCATATCGGATTGGACAAGAAATCTGCCCAATTACCTGAGTGTACAAATCTTATATTAAAATAAATAAAATGAACTCAAAGATTCTTCCAAAACAAATTGTTTACTCTACTTTTATTTTGCAACAAACAGTCACTACCATATTTGGTCGACTGGTAAAGAGCTGTACACAATTCTTGTACAAGCAAAGCATATGTAGTGTTTGAAAAGACAAGTCTTCTTATCCAAGTGATTTTCAAAGCATTGATAAAATGTACATGTATTAAATAAACAGCTATAAGCCCACCATTTCTTTTATCTTGTGTGAGTTTTATTCAACTTATCTTATACGGTCCACCATTCCAAATGAATTTGAAAAATGCATTTTGTAAGTCTTTCATTACACCAGATTTAGGATTTGGTAAAGTTAAAAATATGTTAGTTAATTTAGACAAGGCAAGCGTCTTAATACCTGTGATCTTTCCTATAGGAGACAGTAGTCTTCTAGACCATGTAGACCATATTTTCAAAAGAGTCTTAACTTCATTTATTTTGGAAGGATACTAGTAGTTAAAACCCCAACATCCGATCAAACTATCGGATGCAAATGAACCCTCTTCCTACATTGTTTTATCAGTGATAGACGTCCAGCAAAATCTGACTAAGTGTACTGTTTTTTTTAAAATAGTTAAAGAAGACGATTGGTTTTTACACAAAAAATCCTAAACTACCTTTCTCAGAGAGACAAGAAAAGTTAGCCTAATTTCTGATGACCAGTTGTATGTTTCCTGTTTGAGGACTTTTAAGTTTATCCCTTGATGCCAAACGGTCAGATATATCTATTCTTGTAATATTTCCTGTTTTGACCATTATCAACTACTATATGGTATGATTTCTTGTATATAATTTTATAACTCAGGTATATTTTAATTAGGAAGTGTATTGCTATGGTATTATCAGCAGAGATAAAACAAAATATCACATTTCTGTGTTTAATTGGAATACAACACTACAATACAGAAGGGGTGACCAATGATATTTAGCAATAAATGTGACTACGCAATTATACCTTCCATACCTTACATATTTCACATTTTGTCTGAATCAGCTTAGGAAGGGTTTTTTGTGCTAGGAAAATATTTATTTTGTTTGGTGTTTTCATTGATTTGTGTTGTTCAATATAAATGGATTTATATTGTCGCTTTTACTGGTAATTAGAGCAGAAACTTACCATTAAAGCTCTGTTTAACCACACTAATTAGAAAAATGTGTTATAGAAAAGAAATGAGGTCATATACAATGCTCACATGTCAAAGGAAACTGGAACTATAGCTTACGGCATCAAAAAGATAGCTAACTTGAGTATTATTTTTTTATAAGACAAAGAGCAGATGAAACTAATGATTTTGATTCTGACCTTACTTTTTCATGTGAATAATGTTTTTGCTCCTCGTGTGTAAAGTGAAAGAAAAGTCCTGAATGGAAAAAGGGTCAAAACCAAAAAGCTTAATAAATTTTGATAAAAATCAGACACAAAATATTTTGTTCATTATGTAAAGAACATACATAATTGTATGTGTATGGATTCCCATGTGATCACATTGTAATGTTTACAAACAATGTGGTCACATGGTTATTTACATTTAAACTCCTCCCCTTAGTTTAAATTTGAATCTATGTTATCATTTGATATTAAATTATAAGAACCTATTTCGTCATATATTTTCAAATTTCATATCTAGACTCATAGATTAGTCATTTGGCTTCATTTAGGAATTTTTTCATTGGTTAAAACCGGTATTTTATTGCAAATATATTTGAAAATACCTCTCTGAGCTGAATACAGTTTGAAAATTCAAGGGAAACCACGAACCAGCAATTACCTCCCTTTTATACCTAGGTTGGGTCTTTCACTGATAGATTAAATATTTGTAGATAAAGTTACTCCTTATAATTCAATTGGACCTTTGTCCCATTTATAACAGATTTCCGGACAGAACTCTTAATCGCTATTTCTCATTGCACCTATCCATAACGCCAATGTTTTGCCAACATTTATTCATAAACCAGAGATATCTGCATAAAATTTTAAAATTTTAATAGTGTAAAGGTATGTTTTTTTCAGAACCGTCTAGTATCAAAGAGGTGTCATCTATCTGCATACTAGTATTGTGAAATCAAAGACTCTATGATTTAATTTTAATATATTTCATATTAGTATATTTTTATAATGAAAGCAAGAATCTCCGCACACAAGACAAAACTATACAGTGACAGGTGGTCCCAAATATAATCTCCTGTAAATCTCCCCGAGATAATCCACTTTGGTCTTCACTTATCAATTTGTCTAATACAGATTTGATTCTATTAGCAATACATGCGGATGCAAATTAATATGTAATATTTAGTAGTATTATAATGGTGTATAGTTTCCGCTAGAATAGCTTTTTGATTATTTATAATTTCACCCGTCTTGTTAAAGAGGGTTGCAATATTTTTTTTAAACGAAATGCCTAAGAAAAATATCTGGCCGTTTTTTCTCCCTCTAATACCAATTTTACTCGCGATCTTATTAAAGAAACCTCTAACCTTTTTCCTTATATCTTGCAGATCTTGTTGCTTATTTAACAAGGTCATTTTCAATATCAGTGCATTGCTGTAGAACTTCAATGTCTTAAATAAGTGTTTTTTCTTTGATATTGTCCTTTCTTTTTTTAAAAGTGGCAAAAGAAATTGTGTGACCGCGAATTTGCATTAACAATGTCTCTAGAAATAAATTATCATCAATAGTTAGCGAAATATTTTGATTAGTTACAGAGTCGTTTACAGATTGTTTTGATCATCTGAGGTATACTGTTGTATAATACGTTGTACTAATTGTTTTATTTGTTTAACGTACTCGACATCTTTCAATAGCGAATTATTAAATTTCCAATAGGATTTACCTGCTTTAAATCCACCCAGTTTTAATGTTAATACAACAAAGGAATGATCCGAGCGATAACCCGGCAAAATACAAGTGTCCGCGAAATCTAAAAGTAAGTCGCTCGAGATAAAAAACATGTCTAAACGCGCTCTATTAACTGGATTACGTTTTAACCATGTATAGTGTCTAGATTACGCAAACAGTCTATCAAATTGTGTTCCAAAATAATACTTAGGACTGTGTCCCTTGCCTTCGGATTATTTATGTTATTAACATAATTAAAACAGTCAATATCTGGGTTGGTAATAAGTTGAAATCACCAGCAATTATGCATTAATTATTCGGACGACGGAGTATCTTATTTAAACGGTTATAAAAATCTGGATCGTCTCTATTTGGGTCATAAACACATATTTAAGACATATCTATACCTAATATAGCGCAATGTACAACTAAAGATTCCCCGCGTTGTCTTTTTTAACTGAATGAATTTAAACTCAAAGTTGTTGTTGATTAAAATGGCAACCTCTCAACTGACTACTATAGTTGCTAAAGTAAGCTTCATTATCACATTGACTTTATATGATTTTAGAATCTTTGTCTGTAAAGTGTGTTTCCTGTAAAAAATAAATATTAAATTTCTTATCACGAAAATAGCCAAATACAGTTTTTCTTTTCCGACTGTCCCCGATCCATTGTATATTTAAACTAGCTATTGTTATACAATTTGACATTCTAAGTCAGAATCAGATAACCTTTGTATTGCCATGCATAATCGAAATTGGTCTGAAAGAAGTAAATTACCATATAATAATAGTACCATATGTTAATCAAATATAATAAATTTTTGTAGACACCTACAGTTTGAACAAAAACAAGTGAATGATTGACTCATACTTTTAACAATGCATAACCCGTTAAGTGGAGTTTAACTTAGCATTATATATACAAAAAAATGAAAATACAGAGGTAGCGAGATCCCGCTGATCAACAGTCTACACTAAGGTTTAATTTTGATTAACATCTAACTTATCAGACCAGTTTGTATGTATATGTGTAAACAGTACTTTTTCAATATATATGACATTACAAATAGTTCTTAATGTATGAACAAAATTATTGTTATTTGATTTTCAAAATGCTCATGTTGTTATTTGTTAATTGCGCGTGTAAAACTAAGTAATCTTTCTTTTGTAAGTAAAACATATATTGTATTTAGACAGGCACAAAAATTCTCAAGTTCAATGTTTAATTAACATTAACCTGATATTTTGAAAAATATGTTCACGGTTGCTTTATTTGTACCCTGTTGCTTTATTTGTACCCTATCATGTACACTCTATTATAACACGTCTGGCAACTTGCAATTACTGTTATTGAAACATGAAAAGAACTAATATTATGCAAGCAAAACTAGTAGATTTTATATAGCCGCAAAAATAATTCAATAAGCCGAATCACCGCATTATTTGTAAAACGAGGTATCATACAATAATTCTTCTTTCGTTGAAATAATTTGAACTTCAAAAATTCTAGCTAATTATAAAACAACAACTGCAGATGAATAAACAAAAAATATGCTGTGAGGCATAATATTAATATGTGTACATGGAATTAGTATGAAACAGATTTATATGAACACTAAAATTTACAATATATTACAAAACAAATGTGTGTACAGAGATAGCTAATTCAAAACTCGTAACGAATATAAATGTGTATAAAATCTACACTGCAAAGGCGCACTGAATATCAGAATATTACGCACTGAATATCTGAATATAACGTATAGAACATATTATATGTGCAATAAAACGTACAATATAATATTAGCTCGACAATTGACTTTTATTTGAATATTTACAATTATAGTGCTTTTTATATTAGAAACAATCGAAAGTTATGCAAGCCGTACTTAATGCTATATAGATTTTATATTGCTGCAAAAATGCTGAATGTTAGCTAATTTCTGCAATATTATATTAATCAATACTTTCATAACTGAGGAACCACCTAATAGTTCTTCTTTCATTGAGTGATTTCAACTTTTAAACTACTAGCTTAATTTCAAAACAATAAATTCGATGTATAAAACAACTATGGTATAAAGCATTTACAAAAATCTGTTTATAAAAATGAATAAATCAATACTATTTGATATGCATTTTATAAACAATCAAATAAAGAAAACAATCAAAAACATGTATATGTAGTTTTTGAGTACAGTATACCTAGGTGAACAATATACCAAATATAATAATACCTTAAACAAATATAGTTTGTGAGTACAGTATACATAAATGTACAATGTCAAAAAATAATAATAATACCTTAAACAAAGTGTGGCTTTTGTAAATAGGTGTAGCTTTACATGGGTTTCTAACATTATAAAGACATCAGTAAGCAATACCGCTTTCAACGGGACAAAATTTGGTATATATACATCCAATATCTAAGTATAAATTTAATTGTATATGTGTGAAATGACCGTACTCAAATTTCCGTTGAATTGAATGTGAAAAACAATGTGTGTGAAAGGTATGAACCGCTCATATGTACTTATATAAAGTTATATATATATATATATATATATATATATATATATATATGTATGTGTGTGTGTGTGTGTGTGTGTGTGTGTGTGTGTGTGTGTGTGTGTGTGTGTGTGCGCGCGCGCGTGCGTGCGTGTGTGTGTGTGTGTGTGTGTGTGTGTGTGTGCGTGCGTGCGTGCGTGCGTGCGTGCGTGCGTGCGTGTGTGTGTGAGTGTGCGTACGTGCGTGCGTGCGTGCGTGCGTGCGCGTGCGTGCGTGCGTGTGTGTGTGTATAGAATTTCTGTAAGTGTATAAAACCCACAATTTCCGTCAGGCTTAATTAAATTTATATTGCTTACGTCATGCTATTACAGTATCAAGTTTTTGACACTCAATGTTCAATTGAATATAAAATACAAACAGTGTGAAAGGTATTAACTAAATGTATTAACTAAACTATATCTACTAAATATATAAGTTTTCAATAAGTATAGAATTTCTGCAGGTGTATAAAGTACAAAATTTCAGTCAAGTCAAATAAAATTTATATTTATTACGTCATGCTAGTACAGTATCTTAGAAGTTCTTTTATGTGAGAAGTTTCGACAAATTCGTTTGAATATCCAACTTTACCTTATTACCATTTGACAATATGGTAAATATTTTCCCCTCATCAGACCACACAGATTTAACATCATCGCGGTTCACTAATGTTTGTACAAGTTAAGCGTTTTATTTCATCATTTCTTTTTCTTTCAACTTGCATATCGAATTGTTTCATTTCTTATTCCTCCCTTTATAACCTCCTATAAAGTATTTGAATTGCATGCTATATTTATTTTTGAGATTGAGATAATAATTGCTTTTATTTAACTTTATACATGTCATCTAACATTAAAGAATTGTTCAATTTAAAATATTTTAAAATAAATTTATTTGTCACAATCATTCGTTGTTAAAGTTACTAAAGAGCGATATGTTTTAAATCCATGTGAAATATTACTTTTTGAAATAACGTTACATAGCACGTCAGATACCAAGCAATAATCTAATCGGCATTATAACTGGTTTTCCATTTGAATGCTATGTAAATTGTCTCTTTTCAGGGTGTCTTATGCGCCAAATATCACATAAGCTACATGTTTCTAACAAATTTTTTATTTAATCTAGAAATGTTCTTCTTGTTTGAGGTTGTCCATTCTTTTCATCAATATTTGTATTTATCACTGTATTAAAGTCGCCACCAAGTATAAAATTATTGTCATTGTTTTAAAGAATAAAGTCTTCAGGCATTTGAAAAATATTTATGTTATCATCATTTGGGCCATATATTTTCAACATGGTAAAAGCATTTTCATTTCATCTTCAAGTTCTTTTAATCTTCCTATTATAAGTTCTTTTTTATTCAGAATTATTTTTATAAGAAATGCAAAATCTTCTTTGTTTGACTTATTTCCACTGAAAAAAAGACATAACCTTAATCGCATTAATTTTTCCATGATTCTGATTGATTTGTGGAATGTGTTTCTTGTAACATATAAACAGCATAAGGTTTTAATTCAAGCCATTCAAAGAGTTGTTTTCGTTTTTCTATTTTTTCCTAAAATACAGAGAATATAAGCATCCCTAAAGAAAGGCTACCACTGCAAACTTGAAGATGTTGCATGGTCGGTTTGACTGAGCCTGTTCATGGACGGTACTCTCAAGTGCAAACTACCGTCCACATCCTCTAGCACCAGCCTAAACAAAATTCAACATATAACATAAACTGGTACAATTTGGAATTTTGAGACATCCGCAGATGTGTTCATATGGAAGTTATCATGGAACCTTCAACACGTACAGAAGAGTGAACGTTTCGGTTTTCTAAAATAACGTTTTTCGTGCTTGCGTTTTTCGTATACCGTACGTGCGTATATCGTGCAACATGCGTTTGATATAACGCTTTCCCAAGCGTGCATCGTTTACAAACGTTCAACGTTTTTTCGTGTATCGTTTTTCGTTAACCGTGCATTTGAAAGCGTGCGTTTGTTATCCCCAGAAACTTTTTGCGTGCGTCTGCGTTCGTCTAAACGTTTAAGTACCGTGTTTTCCGTCTGTTACTATTGAGAAGTTAAAGAATATCTTAGATAGATATATTTTGCTAATTTCGGGTTTCTTAAACATATAAAGAAATGTTCAGTGTCTGTTTTGAAGAATAGAAATACAATATAAAGAAATATTATTGTGATATTTACATTAAAGTGACCTCGTGGTGAATATCAGATTTCTATTTGCTTTACGCCAAACATTAGTTTTTACATACGCTTAGAATTTACTTACTATTTAATTGCAACATTTTTGATATTTGAATCAGCAAACATGTGTTTTTATGCGTACCAATATATCCGATATAAGGTTCGTCGGTAATCAGACACCACCTACACCCCCCCACCCCCACACACACAAACGCACACACATTTTCCCGTTCATCTTCTGACGTTTCTTTAAAGACTGTCCGAGTCCCACTTTGAGTGATATTTAATCAAGACAGATCCTTCTCATTTTTCTTTTGTTTTCTATATCTCAGATTTATAATGATAATAACAGCCTGGTAGGGACTCGAACCCCTGACACTCGGAATACAATTCCAACTTTGTAAAATTAATTAAATATTTAATCAAGTATTTAAAGTTTTGTTTTTCTTTAAAAAAAGAAGCAAATCATTTGCTTAATTTTAAATTAATTAATTAATGTTTATATTTTAATTAGCATACTATCATACTTACTAAGGAGAGAGGCACAGGTTGTGGATCTTGGCAAGACTCAATTGTAAAAGATTCGCCAGCATCCACTGAGCCTTATTCAAAGCATGGGACAAGTATGAACTTCCTAACTACTGAAGTTATACAGCCACATTTTATGGATTGCACCTAGCATTTTCATTAAAGACGGGTTACAATTTTTTGTGTTAAAAGCATTGCTCCTTTTTAACAAGTTGCAAGTTTTACCGTTTGTTAATACATTAGTTTCATTGTTTTCATTTTTGACAGGTTGCACATGCTTTGTATATATGTTTGTGCAGAGACATAGATGACATTGATATCAACATCTCTGATGCGTGACAATTTAGACAGAAACACTTGTTAACAGGTTTTATTTACGTATACACGTGCATATATTTCTATGCAAATTGATTGCAAATTATGTGTTGGTTGTTATGCTCTCGTGTATAAATACATGTTTTGATAGTTTTAGCTTAGATATGACAAGTACAAAATGCACATAGTCACAAACTGCTAACATTCAAATAAAATTAATTGTATTCTTAAAGAAAATAATGAATAAAATTATTGTTAGAATCTTACAAGATCGTGTCTTTAATTGCATGAAAATGCGTGAAAAACTACAAATTAACACCTAAGATAACTGACGTGCCCAGTATACAATTGATAATTTTAATACTATAAATTAAGTTCGCCGAAACCACAACCTTTTTTTTATATAAGATAAGCTCGCCGAACCGGTAGTTCGACGAAAATACTTTCACCCGTTTAAATACCGAATAGTTATAAACCTACTGCATATGCAAATATTTCTTCGAATTTCCCAGGGTTACAGAGCAATATGAATTAAACTCGAGCTGGGCTATATGTCAGTCACAGGTTGAGAACGATGTGAGGCCTGACAGGGAGTAGAACGAGTGACACTCAGAATACCGTACTACGAAAGACCGGTGGTGACATTTCACGTTCACGAATTCCTGATTTCAAGATTTTAATATTTCATTACTTTTAGAGTGAAATATTGAATTTTGAAATCGTGAATTCATAATTTCACGATTTCTCTTAAAAACTGAATAAATGAAATCGTGAAATCATGAATTCACGATTTCATTATTTCACGATTTCATTATTTCATTTCTTCAGGTATTTAAGAGAAATCGTGAAATTATGAAATCGCGAATTTATGAATTCACGAATTCACGATTAAGAAATTCAACATTTCACTCTAAAAAATAATGAAATAATAAAATCTTGAAATCATGAATTCGTGAAACGGGTCTTTTGTATCGTACCGCAGCTCTACCGACTGAGCTGTCCGGCCGCTTACACATTTTATGTGGATAAAACACTCATTCTCATTTAAGTACGACATTCTATGTCTTCAATGTTCTATGAAAATTTTTGGAGATATATAAGCCCGAACATTCTTGTAAAATGTTTTAACAATTGGTTCTGCATCAAAGATTTAATTTTTACGCCAGTTTACTAGCTTATTGGTTTGATTTTGCTAGTGAAAATTGCTTTTGCAAGGAAGGGTAATGAAAAACAGCATGTCTTCATCTAAATCGAAGTATGGTTCATTGCACGTATCTTCGTACAAAAGGTCGTTGTTAATAGTAAACACAGCTTATTTTCGTTATTCTATAGCAGATTTTGACAAATAAAACTGTCTTTGATATAACGAAAATTAATTTTCTCAAAATCAAATTTGAATTGCTTGTCTTCAGAGTCGAAATCATTTACGAGTCTTAATTGCAAAACAATGTTAATCATACATGGTAAGATATAAATTGTTATTTTAATAGCAATATTAAGTCTACAGTAATATAGTTAAGATAAAATATGAAGATTAAGAGTATCTGTGCAACCATTTTGTTAAGGATTTCACGTTTATTTTGGATTTTACAAGCGTTATTTTTACAAAATCATTACGATGCTCATCAATACATTGCGTTTTGCAATATATTTACAGTTATTTCAATGATATGATACTTCAGATATCTAGAGCGGGTATTTGTCTGGCTTATATTCTGTCATTCATGTAAATCATTCCAGAATTTGTCCTCAAATTACCTTGTCAAATAGAAATTTTCAACATATCATTTATGGAACTCATCCTCTTTCACATTCTCTTGTGATTTATTCTGCTAGATTTGTTGAATAATTTAACTTGTTAATGGACGCTGGTATTTTTGGAATAGTATTCTTCCACGAAAATAAAGAAGCATTGAATTCATGTTTTTTAAACGTACGCATCTGAAATGTGTTTTTCACTTGCATAATTTTGATCTTGTAATTGGTAACCAGACGTTTTGACTATTATAGAGTTCAATGGATACTTTCTTCATAATTATACGAATACATTTAAACTTATACTTCAATCACAAAAATGAAGTAAACATGAAAACAGACGTGTCCAGTATCTGGCTGAACTGTCCCGTAAATGGTAAAATCAATTTTGAAATATTCATTTGAGTAATAGGAAATTTTGAGTCCAATAGGCTATATCTTATAATAATGGAGTGGTGTCTAAGCATAAAATACATATCTCTTATAAAAAAACAAATACTGTCCCTCTCTCAACCTTTTACCAGACCTGACATACTTTATTATTACAACTGACTTTAATTTACAGACTGTATATACATAAAGTGTTTCAAATTGATATTTAACTTAAAGATTTATCCTTTTTCTATTTCACTGATACCTATAAGCATAGCTGTAATGTTCTATATTTTATTTTTTACCAAAGCTTATTTTAATAACAATCTAAATATAAAAAAAAAAAATATTAATCTCACACATTGGTTGGAGGAATCCTGTAGCAAGATATCATTAAGTACGGACTAACCCACTCTAATGTATATACAGCCAGTCACAAAAAATCATTATTCCATTCTATTTATTAACAAAAACATAATAAGAAAGTTTTTGTATAGCCTGCAAAGCATACCGCCAATAACCTAAATGTTTATAAACAGCGACAATAGTCTGTCTAAGATAGACAGAAAAGAAAAAACAATTTGCTAAACACCAGTTGCTTCCCTTTAAATTAGAGAAAAACTGAAACAAAAAAGAATGCGTAAACAGTCAAATATTTATCAGATGTTTAATATTTTATTATAAATTGTTATAAATTCAGGGATATTTATGATATAATTTACTTTTAATGATTGGTCATTATCAAACAATGTTTTAATTTCTGCATATTTATGGCTTCTATGCCTATGGAATTAATATCATATTGATATAATTTATATTGATAAAATAATAACGTTTAAGGAATAACAAACTCTAAATATTCGGTAGCGCTAACAATGCTTTCTTCGCATATCTTCAGCCGAAACTTTAATAAACATATAGAGGATATTTGTTTGTTTTGCATGTAAGATTTAAATATAATTTTACTGAGTGAACACCAGATGCAATATTTTCACGAGTGGCGTAGCCACGAGTGAAAATATAATAGCTGGTGTTCACGAATGAAATATATTTCAATCTTATATGTAAAACTAATTAATTTTCTTTTTATTTTATGCTTTTTACGTGATTTTAAGTATTTTTTACTGGTTTTGCCGCGTAAAGTCGCGCATTCTCCTTTGTGACGTCATCACATCATGACGTCACATCATCAATTTTGATATATAGTTCTGTTAGATTTGTATAATTTTGTTACATTTTAAACATGATGTATGGTGACATCGACTTTCTTTTCATAAAGAAGCAAAATTTACTGATGACGGCATTTATTTTTGCCTGTTATTCCATTTAGTTAAGATTTTCTTTCATCCGCATTCAAATATAGTCCGGCTACAGTGAAAATTATATTTTATAAATTTCACTAGTGGTTTGTCAGAATATAATCATCTGATATATTACATTATAACATAATAGCATAAAATCGGCTATTTTCCCCTCTTTTTCCCATGTTATAACGGGGCCAAAACCATGCGTTAACATAGTCACGCGCTCTTGTTATACCCCGGTTTTGCCTATGCGCAATACATACAGGGCCCAGTAAACAAACAAAAAATGACGATTTGGCCTGTTTGCCAGAGTCATGCGCTCTTGTTATATTGGAATTATTAATTCGAGGGCCTTTGTTAAATCAATTTAAATTCGAAATTTCGTTCGGTTCTCAAGTTGTTGGCCCCGGAAAAAATAAAACGCATACGTAAAACATGTAGAGTTGGATAAATACCGTTCAAGCACAAGGATTTAATGTTTGTGTTTTATATATAATATAATCATGAATCTGTTTTAAAATTGTATGCTATAATAGCGACAACGCACGTTTATTTCGTGTTATAAAGTCTGCAAAGTCCCTCGGAACTGTTGGAGCCTCGCTCTACCGGGCTCGGGCACCAACCGTTCCTCGAGACTCTGCAGGCGTTATAACACAGAAAAACGTGCGTTAATCCTATAATAAAACACTGGAAAGCATGAAATAAAAAATTATAACAAATGACGTAACGTCATGAAAAAGCGGATACGTTAAATGATAACGTATTTCCCGGCAAACACAATATGGTAATTTGTACCGTAAAATTATTATATTACGGACATTTAGCATAGTCCGTACTATCTGGTAGACTGGTCCGCTGCGCACTTCTAAAATGTACGCCAGGAAACCTCCAGCGAATGCAGTTATCTCATTGGTTTATCTATATATTTAAACAAATATGGCTGCCGGTGGCTGAAGAGCATACAGAAATTTAGTAATATTTCTGTTAATTTACTTTTCTGAGAGGTTATATTTGCGAAATTTATTTTCAAAACATTAAATATGTTAAATAAGTATAACAAGTATAATAATAATGAAAACATGGTAGGACTGTTTATTTGAGCATATGTTTGGGAATAATTCAACATAATCAAAGGCATTAAGATCCGTCCAATTCACGATTCGTCCCATATAATTCAAATATTATATGATGTAAGATTATATTTCAAAATGGCTGTGGCTTATTTTCAAAATGGTTTATAATTGTAAAACATCAAGAAATCATTTTTCTCCATTTTTACATCAATATATTGCACAAAACTCCAGGGACAGTTTCCTGCAGGGAAATTTCATTTACATTTTTTCTTCCCCTTTTCAAAATTTAAGTGTCCTTTCCTATGGTTGTTAGTCATCATGAAAATGATGTACATTAATGTTTATTACTTAACGGCACATTATGCCCAACAAACAAATATAGTTTCACTTTTTTTGACAGGGAAAACCTTATTTTATAATGTTTACAGAATGTTGGATACTTGTTATCCAACAAAAGTAACGGTAAATGTGAAATAATTCGTCTTACAATGTAAAAGTTGAAAAATGTAAACAAAGTAGTATTTGACTTCCATACAAAATACTATTTCCAAAAAAGAAACAGGTGAACAAGATGGTTAATGTAAATGGCTAAGTAACCTTTTGGAAACTTAAAAAGTAGACAAAATTAAAAAGATTTTTATAAATAAAAATAAAAACATTTCTGGGTATAAAGGGCCTTTAAATCAAAGATACATCGTACATGTATAGATATGCATGCTTGGTTCCTTAACAGATCACAAATCCAACATACTTGGGAAATAAAGATTTTTTTCCTAGTTTTTTATTTCTGGTTAAACATATTTATTTAAGCAAGCTTGTTTGCGAAACAAGTTCTTTCAACTGATATTAATCATTTTTTGAGTCTGCTTCCTTTAACCAACAAGTACTTTTGTCATATGACGAAATATGGTTGTGACTCGATTATTAATCGAATCCATGATCCATAGGTTGAAAGGTAGACACCTTAACACAAGGCCACTGCTCCTCTTAATTTTTTTCCTTTTATTTTTGTTTTCATTTTATCACTCACATTTCAAAAAAATAAATAAATGATTCAAGCTGCAGCCAAGATAGAGAGAATGGAGTTTTTTTTATTTATATGGCATTCAAAATTTTGATCTGATATTGAATTACTAGTGATAAAGGAAGTTATTAACAATTTGCCACAATAACAATTTGCCAGAATTAAATAAGGAATCACCTTTGTATGATTCAAGCAAAAATTGAGTTAAACTAACCGAAGGAATTAAATTTAAAATGGACAATAATTAATAGGATTTTAGCAAAAATTTGAAAATGGCCCATTATGGATGTGAAAAAAAAGGTATTTAAACTCATGACTAATTGTTATGTGGTGAATTGTTATTGTTGCGAATTGTAACATTACCCCCATAAGTACCACATCCCCGTAGGTTTTAAGATAATCCATACATGTGTTTATTTGCAATATATGTGTCAAGTGGAAGATTGACCTACACACTATTGCATGTATTTGAAGCAGTTCTTGCCAGCTTCATTTTTGCAGAATCCACCAGCTTGCTTGAAGCCTTGTGAGCAACTAGTTATGACTGATAATTTTATTCCCTGCAAATAATGGTTTAGGATATTTATGTGCCCATGAAACATATTGTTGAAATTTACTTTAGATTTATTGTAAACTTGATGTAAACATTTCTTACAATTTCAGATGAAAAGAAAGGCTGTATTTATTGTATTCACTGTATTCATCATGTAAGGATAATGAAAAGTAACAAAAAAAATGGTCATATAGACTGTAAACATAATCTTCACTATTTTCTCTAACAGTTGAATACTCATTTATTGATTATGAATGTCAATGTCAATTTGTTGATATCATATCGGAGTTTGTTTGTTTGCTTTTGTTTGTTTGTTGTTTTTGTTTTTGTTGTTGTTTATTTATTTATTTTTACAATTTTCAACGCAACCTGTGGATTTCTGATGAAAAAAAGTAGCAAGATAAATCAGAAAAAGTGAAAAAATCTGAAATCAAATTCTAACAACTATTAATGGAACTTACCTACACATTTAATTTAATTATTAATTCAATTTAGCATATATGGTACATAGCATAGGCTATCTACAACAACAACTTTCTGTCTTGTAGTCAATTAATTTTATCAACAAGTATATAGTTAGTAATCTTATAAGTCATATGCTGTTAAGTCATGGTTCTGGTAAAGAATGTGCACATGTCATTTCAGTTGAAAAATAGCATTTTGAGGGGAAAAAGGCCTTTTTAAGAAAATAATCACTGCACATAAGTAGGGTAGTAAACTAATACCAGTCAAAAATTCTTTAATTATATCTATTTTATTATGTTAATATTGTTTATGTAAATTTGTAGAAACATTATTAGTTTCTATAAACATTGTGACTGATACTATGTCTCCTATAGTTTAAATGGTAAAATACCTCTGGTTAAATGATAACTCATGCAAACTAAGAGGAGTTCTGAGTTCAAATCTCAGTAGGATCCAGGATTTTGGCTATAAAATCAAATCTGTAAAAGGATAGTTACATAGGTGAATGTAAATTTTCAGTTTACCTTTGGACCAATGTTTTAATAAATTTCAGAGATAATTGCTTGTAAACTTTCGATAGAATGGCTACGTGAACTACCATATTTGAAATATTTTATTATTTATTTATTTATAATATATTATTTTAGTACATGTTCATAGTATTAAAGAGTAAGATTGTGGAGTGAGTAATAGGAAATTGATGGTCTACAGAATTTTATCTTTAATATACGTGGAAGTCAAGGGCCTTTGACTACATGTGTATATTTAAAAGGAAATCAAATAAAAACCAATTAAAAATATGTAGAATTCTCTAAGTATAAATGAAATTTTCAATGTCCGTTTTAATAGAGCGCCACTATATTAAATGTAACTCAATGATAATAGGTATGGAACAATCGCAACTTTTCGAATCAATAATAACATCGAGTGTTCCGAGTGAAAATGGAAAGGTCGCATGAAATACCAATGGAAAAATGTTTTTAACCGACTTCCCTGTCTATAGGCTTTGCCTAATTTCATATTAAATAAGTCAAATCAAGCTTCCTGAGATATACACATTGTAATACCTTTTTTCATAATTCCAAACTTTTTTCAAGGATTCCTTGACAAACTGATCTGTGCTTTTCTTGCATCTAAATGATTTTAAAACAACTTATTTGTCTTTCTTTTTTTTTTTTTTTTTACTTCTCATGCCTTTTTAGATTTTAAATATGTGTATGATCATATAATATATCAATATTCTACGCAGTGATCTCCCCTTACAGGATTAGATCTCTGCCATCGTCAAGATTTTTGACGATATGAATTTTTTCAATTTTTATATTTATTTTAAAAAGTAAACACAGTTTTGCTAATGTTTCAAGACCGTTAGGTGTTCGATGTCAACTAAAATAAAAAATAATTTTGGATACATAAATATTATGAAAATAATTTTTAAAAATTCTAATACCGCACCGTTTATTTTCAAAAAAATGGCTCCTCTCGAAAAAGAAATTCAAGTAATTATTAATTTCGACTCTATGCTTTACAAAAATGTTTTTTGTTGTTTTTTTTCCAATCATATCGACATATTTGATACCAGAGTTCAAGTTTTAATGTCGCTGTTTATTATAGATAAAAACATTTTTTCAACGATTTCATTGGCGTATACGCCATTTTTACACGATCATGTGATAAGACTATCCTCACGAGATTTGTGTGAAGGCAGTAATTACTGGCCGTAGCGTATCCGGTGCGCGAAGTTTGATAATATATTACTTATTTTACGAAACAAGTGAAACAGAAATCTGTCCAATACGCTTGGGGGTTTCCTGGTCCCATTTTGGGCAGCCATCTTGGATGGCAACAATTCTAACAGGGAACCAAATTATACAATCAAGCAGTGAATTAATGACATTTAAAAAGGGAAGTAATAAAGTTCACATGTTAATTATTTTATTATCACAAATTGTATGGTAATTAACATTTTTACATTTTTTACTGAATAAATATTGGTCAATAAACGAACAATATGACTGATTAAAAATGCAAGCGTTTCTTTTATAATTAAAAGTAAAGAGTTTGTAATAAATATGATGTACTTATATATAAATAACTTGTTAAACAGATAGCCAGCCCGCGTAGATCAATCGGTTAGAGCGCGAGACTTGTAATCTCGACATTGTGGGGTTGATTCCCGGGCTGGCCAACTAAACATACTAATCAGTCTTTCGGATGAGACTTTAAATCAAGGTCCCGTGTACTTAAACACTTGGCACCAGGAGAAGCTTCTGGAATTGGGGCATCTTTCTGTATCTGTAATTGCACTATCCTCCAAAAATATAAAATGACTATTACTCTTCTGGAAGGCTCGCTACTTGCATTTAGAAACTTTTGCTACTGTATTATTTAGTTTTCATGTCAAACTTTGAAAAGGTTAAGATGTGTTGAAGATTTGTGCCAGTCTTTTACTGTTTATAATACGCTTCTTTTGTAAAACGCCATTCATCCTGTCCATTTATCTTAACACATTTTCACAAGATCGAATTGCTTGGGAAATATTGGTATTTTGTTGTTTCACATGGATTTACGTTGTACTTGTTGTTAATCTTCACTTTTCCTGTGAAATTGACCTTGGAGTTCAAACCATAACCTATTTAACAGGGGACTATGATGGATGGTATAAACTCTCTAAGTCCTATTTCACAATATCACTGTACCGGTACAAGGACGAATTTCAATAAAATAGGGGAATATGTAATGGTTACAAACTGTTCACTATTTAGGGAAATAATGTGTAAGCAGTCTTATAGTTCAGTTGGTTGAATAAAATAGAGAAAATCCCTTAAGAGAGCACAACACGGCAAAACCGAAAATGTTGCAATCTCCTACGCAGTGATCTCCCCTTATCAGTACAGAGATCTCTGCCATCACAAACATTGAAATATCAATATTTGGATATTTATATTTTTTAGCTTTTTAATTTATTTTTCATTATTTTGTATACTATTGATAATTTTTTGATAAAATATAACGGACATAGGTACAAAAACTTAAAAATAAAACAGAAAGAGAAAAATGACGTAGATTTTCTATGTAACGGTCGATATTTACATTTGAATTTCGACGTTACGTCATGTGACTTTCATCATCATGTGACGTCTGTGAAGGCAGTGATTACAATTCTGCCAAGGGAGGTAATCACTGTGAGGAGTTTGAAAATGTTGCAGGCTCGGTTTGATTGAACCTGTTCATGGACGGGAATGATATTCCGCAGGTCCCGGGTTCAAGTCTCAGTAAGGCAGAACAATTTTTTAACGTGTGAAAGTGAAGGTACAAGGCATTTAATGTTGCTTAGGAATAATATAAATTTTAAGTGCATATAATGTCAATTAATTTCATTATCAACTGCTATGAAAATTATTTTCTGATGCGGCGCTCTTTTGGTAAATCCATATAAATATAGTTTACACGTGATTTACAAATTCTTGGAGTCCCAATTTCCTCCCCACCTGGCACTAATGGAAGTGCATGAGGTTGACAGGTCTCCTCATTTTCCTTATTTATTTTTTTCACTTACAGTTTCGGGCCAAAAATAAAAGTTTATTCTTAAATAATACTATAATAGTCATATTAATCAAATTTCATAAGGCTTGTGTGGACACACCACCGATTTAATTTTAACATTTCATTTTATTGGCAAATCGGCAAATAAACATTACCTTTGGCCATTCACAGAGTATCATGACAAATATGGCCAAAAGTTAAATAGTTACAAACATTACATCATACAATATATAACAAAAAGAGTACAAGAATGAAACTAATTAAGAAGCAGTTACATCTTCAAGAGACTGTTGCCTCAACTTAAATGCATTATGAACATAGTGAGCACATTTAAGAATAAGCTTTTTGTTATTTGTTGACAATATAGTCGAAAATCTTTGTATAGTAGGCCATGAAATGTTTCCTAAATATTTGGTTCTTATAACAGTATAAATTGGACAACATAAAAGGAAGTGGTATTCTGATTCAATAGAGTTATATATACATAGTTTACATTTGCGATCGTTTCTATCAATGTTAAAAAATCTTCCAGTTTCTATTTCTAAGTTATGCGAGCCTAGCCTGAAACAAGCAAAGTCTTTTCTTAACACATTATTTGTTAAAACATCAAGATATTTTTCATAACAAAAAGAAGTTTTAAATTTTCTGTAATAATCAAGCTTGGGCATATTTTGTATAGAAGTATTCCAGTTCTGTAAATATTGGTCTCGCAGACGCTGCTTTAACATTGGCATATAATTAAAATTTAAGTTAAAGTTAAGCCAAATATCACTACAACCTAAGCTGTCTAACAAGCGTTTTATACTGCTTGCCCAATTACAATCAACATTTCGATTACACTGGTCTACAAACATGTTGTACATTGGTGAGTCCTGGTTTTTCATAATTTTTAACCAGAATTTAAGAGTTCTTTCTTTAGAAATAACAGAAAGAGGAAATCTTCCTAACTCACCAAACACAGCAACATTCGGTGTTTGCTGACGTACACCAAGTATATACTTGCAAAATTTAACATGAATTTTGTCTATTTCTTTACAATCATAAATACCCCAAACCTCTGCATTATATAACAAAATTGGTAGCACCATAGAATCAAAAAGTGACATTTTAGTTTTTATATCTAAATTTACTCTACTGAATAACCCTAACAAACAATTGTATGCTTTCAAAGCTTGTTCAGACAGCGTAATAGCAGCAGTTTTCATATTACCAGTGTATGTAAAATTTACACCTAAATAGCAAAAATGGTCAACAACTTCAAGCATTTCACCATTTATAAACCATTGAAAATGATGTCTTTGTTTACGTTTTTCAAATATACATATTTTTGATTTATTGACATTTAGTTTTAAACCCCATTTCATGGAATAACTATAGACTGCATCTAACTGGGCTTGTAAGCTGTGCGGGTCAGTGGTAAAGAGCGCTATGTCATCAGCAAATAGCAACATATACATAGATAACTGGTTAAGATCAGTAAGAGAGTTATAATCAATGTTGTCACATATATCATTTACAAAAAGGATAAATAAAATCGGCGAGAGTGGTTCCCCTTGTTTTAATTCAAGGGTAACGTCGAAAAAATCAGAGAGAGGCATCGAAGATGACAATTTTACACAAGAGGTAACAGATGCATATATCGACTGTAACATAGTTAACATTTTACAACTTATACCAAGTTTCAAAAGCTTTAACCATAACGCATCTCTAACAATAGTATCGAAAGCTTTCTCGTAGTCGATGAATGCGCAATATAGTTTCAATTTACAATTGACTATATTTTGAATAATAGAATGGAGTAAAAATACACAATCTGTTGTAGACCTATTGTCTCTAAAACCGAATTGAGAATCATTAAACATTTTTTGCTCTTCACACCATATGTTTAATCTATTTCGAAGAATAAGTGAAAATATTTTAGCAAGTACATTGACAAGGGTGATTCCTCGATAATTGGAAGGATTAGAGATATCCCCTTTTTTGTGTATCGGAACAATAATACCTTTAGACCAGGCACTTGGATAAATTCCAGTATCAATATTTTGTTAAAAAATACAACAAGGTATGGAGCTATAAAAGTGTTTGCATCAATAAAAAAATCTGCAACAATTTTACTATAATCAGCACTCTTGTGTCTCTGCATAGAACGTATTGTTTTAGAGACTTCCTCTACAGTAAATGCGCAATCTAATTTATCAATAAACAGCTGTTCGGGTCTACTATTATGCTCATTTTCCTGAGAATAATAAGGCTGCTGATTGCTGGAGATATTCTTAAAATGGTCTACAAAATCAGAAATATTAACATCAGATACATTTGTTGAACCCTTATTTCTAAATTTATTTATATACTTCCAAAATTTCCTTGGACTATGTTTACTCATGGAAGACAATTTAACTTTTTCCTTGTAATTAAAGTTACGTTTTGCTTTCTTTTTTACATTACAAAACATACGCCTACTATTCAAAAAGTAAGCACTATTTGCTTCAGAAGGATTATTATGGAAAATTCTTTTATTATTCAAGAAAGATGTTTTTGCCTGTTTACAACTATTGTCGAACCATGGCACTTTTTTAATTGCTTTTTTAGACTTTTTAGTGTGAAAAGTTTTACCATTCATTTTAAAAGATATATCATATACAATATCTGTAAAGTTATTTATACACACATCAATATCAATTTCATCCGAAGCTAATTTAACCGACAATTCATCCAATAATAATTTTTTTATCGTTCAACAAAGATTTAAATAAATCTGGATCAGTATCAGTCCACACAATTTTATCATAAGTTAATAAATCAGTGTGATAAAATATCATATGCTCACAATCTAATGAAAAAACAAGTGGGCAATGATCAGAAAATTCTGTCAATTCCAATATATTCATATTTGAAAAACTTGCAAAATTTCTATAGTCAGTTATCAAATAATCGACAACACTAGCCCCTTTCACATTCCGACTGGCATTGTAGCAAGTAAAATCTCCTCGTTCAAGGCGACCGTTACAAATTAAAAGGTCATTTTCTTTGCATAAGGCTAACAGTTTATTTCCGAAGGCGTTCACAGTGTTATCACGAGAAAAGCGTGCAGGTATTGCTCGTATAGATCCATCGTCATTCGGCATATCAATGTAACGGTCGAGGTTAATAGTATAACATAGTATAAGTTACACACTAACAAAATAAAGGTGCTAATTAATTAACCGGCGTTTATAATGCTTTATTCAACACTCTTTTACACTTCTATTAACTTTTCTTCTTATCTGTTATATAAAAACATATTGTAATCAATGTATTTTATGGTATTTAAATTTTTGATAAAATATATACATGTAGACTTATACCTGATAATTCTTTCTGAACTCGCATAAAATATCATATTAATAATTATTTTCCCAGGAAAATTTCACTTTATCACATAAACCGCGGCGCAGGAGTGTAAAAAAACCATTCAATAATCAAAGGGCTGCAAGCTCTGTGGTATTTTCTGATCTTTGCAATCTAAATCATACTGACTATCTGTATGTATTTTCCTATATCAGTTTATTTTTATATACTATAATTCATCTTACGCAGCGACTGCGTTAAGATTTATTTCTATAACAGTTTGAGATTGATACATATGGAATTTTGCATGACTAGAGTTGAATCAAAAATCACACCCTAAGCGAGAGCGATACGAGCGCGATACCCCTGCACCACGGTGAAGTAATACGTAATATGTAGCCTGAATAAAAACAAATACATTGTAATTCTAAATTGAGAATTTCCATTTCGTGTTTGTAATCCTTATCAATTTCGAGATATTTTGTTCCCGATAAACCTGTTTAACACTGATAAAAATAATTTAGCGAAAATCTTCTCGCCAAAACAGTCCGACATGTATATATTCCGCTACTCGGCAGTCAGATTTATTTGTGTACTACGCCCTGGAGTATTCAGTAATCGACATAGCTAAAAATAGCATTTTCATTGATTAAAATGATATTCATCCGCGAAATTTGTGATTGTAACCTCATATTTCCAAGGGGCAGGACGTGAAGTGGTTGCACACTTGGTTCAAGCGAGCGAATTGGTTGCAAACTTGACAAAATGGCGAACTCGGGGTGATTTTTTTAAACGTGTACACGATTTTTTGCCAGGAAGTGGGTTTCTTTGTTACTTTGAAGTTTATTAGTATGTCTATTCCATAATGCAATATATATGCCACACTCGGTTAAAGGTCTCAGCATCCTAGATTCTGTTTTGACGAAGTTATTGAAGATATAAACTGATCATGTAGATATTTTGAGATTTGACATGTGACTGTTTTGGTCGGTTTTTCTCCTTATTTATTCGAATTTGTAAGTTTTGAACTGCATTTAACAATAACAAAATATGTTTCTGTCAATGCTGTACAAATGGTTTAGTTCGCAAGTCCGAAGATAACGTTCAATACACAAAAATATCTTGTTCAAGCACATTTTGGTTGCAGACTTATACTTCACGCATTTTTGGTTGCAAACTTATTCTTATTTTATTGAAATCCATAGTAAAACTTTGCAAAAGGAGTGTAGAAGGTTATATTTATTAAACCTTTTTTT
>NW_026862571.1:0-45040 GCF_026571515.1 Ruditapes philippinarum
AGGGTCAGTCATGATAATATCAATAAGTACAAAACGTTAAAGTAGAAGAAGATACCCTCAAAGACAGAGTACAGTCGATGCACACATAAAAAGGTGACTTTTGGTTCTTTAGAAATTGTGTAATATTGATGCAAATTTCTCTGCAATTTTCAAATGATTATGTTGTTATCATTGCTTCCGAGGGATCACAATATTTTTATACTTCACAACAGTGATTGTCATGCGACATTTAGTAGCTGTATAAGTTGCCCTGTACACACACTTCTTCAGTGTCGTTATATTTATTTTTCTGTGTATTTGGGATCATTGATTCCTGCATATTTAGCGCTGAAGTTCGAATACAGCTCATGAGTTTGTTGTTTTAATTGCTTCGAAGGGATCTCTCGTACTAGATCTTTTTCTAACGGCCTTATTCCTTTCACTTTTTTGCTCATACTAAAATCGTATAAAACGATTCATGAATTGCAAACTGTAGACTTACACCAATAGCGTAATTTCATTTATAACATTTATACCCCTTGGGATTTCTACTAAATCGATCAAATATATTAACAATATGTGCCGCCTTTATCAAATAAGGCATGCGGAATTTCGTGATAACAGCACCTCACCAAAGTCATCTTGAAAATTGTGTGCACATCGTTTAACTTTTGGGCATTTATTACAATATCAATTTACATGATCAGCCATTGACAGCCTTTGTTAATTTTTTAAGTAAAATGCATTTACTTTTATCTGATCTTATGCCAACTGAGCAACCTTAGATGAAATAAAGATCTCTTTCGTAAAAAGTGTTTGTATTATATTGCCAACACTGATTTCCAAATAATTTATTGACAATAAAAGGCTGGAATGATATGATATATTTTCTGCTTGAATGTATTTGAACACTCCGAATAAATGAAAATATTTGTATCTTTTAAGTAAAAAAGTACAAAAATAAGATTGCATTGTTCTATTGTTTCATTATGTGTGTTTGGGGAGCCTATATGTAAAGTACTAATGTACTTGTTATTTTGTTCTCCTAATATGTGGGATCTTTCTTTTTAGACCGAATTACCTAGTGTCAATTTTATTTCAATTTTCTTTTACTTTTTTCTTTACTACCGGAATCCTTTATTCACTATTGAGGATTGCAAACCACTTTAACCGTTGCTATGGGACGTGAATGATGAACTCTTTTACACTCTCATGAACAGTCTCAATAAAATCGAATATGCGATGTTCGACTTTTTTCGTTTAAATTGCTTCCGACTAATCTCTTTTTTTTCCAGATGCATCAGTCAATGCACATTATTGGTTATTGCGGGGAAAAGTTCACAAACTTGTGTACTATCCTTTCTTGTTGCAGATTAATGTTGAAATCTATGTCTGATAAAGTGTCTTATAATGTCAACAGTAATGGCGGAGAAAGGCTGACAAAAACAATAAAGCATTGTAACTTTTATTTGTAAAATATAATCGGTAATTCACTGATGATATAGATAATTCAATTTAGGTACGTACACTTATTCAATATATAGCTAACAGGAATCGTAATAAATATTTACAATGTTGTGAATCACTTACATATTTACAAATATATCATATTTATGCTAAACATATAAAACAAAACAAAAATAAGAAAAAATGATAAAAAAGATAAAGTCATGAAAAAAAACTATATATATAATAAAACAAAAATATTAAAGAGAGTCCACTGAGGTCTTTTGACAGGACGCGACTGGAAATATATGTCTGAGATTTGTGTATCATTTGATGCAGGTCTGGTCAAATAGTTTGTGTGCAAATTTCCAGATCATGCTCTCACCCATTTTTTCATTGTCATATCATATATAAATCTTCTTAAAAGACACTGACATCGTTTTGATAAAACACAATGGTATATTTACCCAAATTGCACTTGCTATTATGTTGTTTCATGGTGGCTGAGTGACATTGGATCATGTAAAACTGTGTTTCGTAAAAATGTTTGTATTTTGTTGACAACTTTGATTTCATAGATAATTTTCTTTGTTTGATATTAAATATCAAAACACAGGCTAGTAAAACGACGTAAAAATGCTAAAAGGGCATGATATTTTGTTAGTTTAATGTATATGACCCCTCTTTATCCTAATCATAAATTATTATTTTTCAAATGTTTGCCATCAAAGGAAATCTTAATGTTTTCATTTTCAAAGATAAATATAAAACCGCAGAAAATGATAATTTCATAAATATCTTCAATTATTTGATTTTACCCATAAAGCATGGTGCTATATTAGTTAAATATATTTTGACGACTCCGGCTCGTGAAAATATATGGACTTATCTCATGTTTCGTGACAATATATTCCATATTTCACTCGAACGAAAGAACTTTCCTCTCACTATACTTTTGACCGTACACCTTGATTTAGGAAATAGATACCAATTTTGAGTGCATTATTGTAGATTAATGCACGGTTTGAGCTCAAATGCGTAGAAATATAATCACGAAGGCCGATGGGCCTGAGAGATTAATTACAAAGCATTTGAACGAAAAACGTGCATTATTATACAATAACGCACGAAGAATTAATATCTATTTCCATTCTAACACGTCAAGAAAAAAATTAATTATTATTATAAAGTTGGACTTTATGTTTGGTGGTTAAATTTTTTTGCCTAAGAGTTTCCAATAGAAACGTTCTTTCAATGCTGTTCCAGTGGGTTGAAAAAAACTGTCGTTAAATCTACCGTTTGTAGAAACATTTTGAGAATAACGAATTTTGAAAACGTTGATAAAACTTTGTATGTTTATTTCACTTTATAATTTTTCAAGCAAAATAAAAATTATTAAAAGTGAAATAAATGTAAAACTTAACTCGTTTCGACATTAAAATAGCGTACTTGATTTGACTGTTTTGCACGTGCTGTTTGGCGCTACATTGTGACGTCACGTAAACAACACTTTTAACGTCTGTACAGCGTTAACGACTGAATTAAAGATATTGCTGTTCGGATTCATTTTCTTAGTTTGACCATTTTCTTTCATTCTAGATAGTTTTCACAACAAAATTCGACAAAAAAATGTTTTTTTATTTATCAAATGGCGCCCTCAATGTGAAAATACACAGGGAGATAATAAGAACGGCGAGTGCATTGTTGTAGAATAATGCACGCTTCGGGCCTTCTTTGTTTATATAGAAAAAATTCCGATAGTGTTAGAATATTCTATTACAGCTAAAACTGTTGCTCAGGTTGCTCATAGAGCATAAGGAATGTTAATTGCTAAAACTAGAGTTTTTAGAGGTATTCCTTATGAAGGATATACAAAAATGTAAGAAGCTACTGTTGTACCAGTAATCACATACGCATCGTCTGTTTAGGGCTGTGATACATTCTTGTATTAATGCTGTGCAGCATAGAGATGCACGCTAGTTTTTGAATGTTGGAAGATATACTCCAAATGCAGCAGTCTAAAATGCAGGAGATATCGGTTGGAAACCTATAATATATTTTTGTTGGAAATCCGTTTAAGATAATTGGAGTAGACTAAGTAATATGAATGTAGGGATTTAAATAAACAAACATTTTTATGGGCAAGAAATAAGTCAGGTAACAGACGTAAGAATTGGAATTTTAAAGTCTGTACGTTGTTTACGAAGTATAATATAGAACAATTTTGCAATGTTGAAAATCCGATACAAAAACAAGAGTTGTTTAATATTATATTGCCTAAAGTACTGGAAGATTACATTCATAATTGGAATTGTACTGTTAATCAAGAATCAGGCCGAAATGGCTCTGGTAGAAACAAATTAAGATTATATAAATCATTCAAGAATAACTTTGAAACTGAAAATTATTGTAAGTTAATTTTGAACAGGTCACACAGGGGTGCCTTAGCTAAATTTCGCAGTGGCACGGCTCCAATCGGTATAGATCTAGGACACTACAATGGTTTGCCAGTGGAACAACGATTGTGCCCCCACTGTCAAACTATTGTAGAGGATGAAAAACATGTATTATTATATTACCGTCTATATGATTCCATTCGTAACGACTTGATTCGAGAAGCACAAATGCTAAACAATGGTTTGATGCCCTCTCAGACATTGATAAAGTAGGATACAATCTCTCAAATGCAGACATTGTATTTTTAACTGTCAAGACCTGTTTTAACATATTGAATAGAAGAAAAATAATTTTATACAACTGACATTGTTTTAAATAACTTGTTTTCTTAGATATACATGTACTATCTAGAAAATACCTTTGCTAATAATCTAAACCGGATTTTAATTAAATTTAACCACAATATTTATTTCTATATAGAATTTTGGAGGTACTTTGCTACCTCAGTATTTTAATAACTTCAGTAGACTCATTTTATCATATGTTCACAACTCCGGTTTGAATTAGCAAGGTTATTTTAGATTTTTAGAATTTTACATGTAAATAGTAAGTCAACCTTTACTCTCTTGTAAATCTTATAGATTGGCAATGTGCATTATATTGTACTTTATATGTATTTTTACTGTGTATATTGATGAGACTGTAATAAACTAATAAATAAATAGTAGAAAATACTTCTAAATTAATAAGATCAATGTCCAACATAACAGAGGCTATCTTATTTTGTAACGCAATCATTTCACAAGAACAGTTTTCAATTGCTCCCAGAACAAGTCCTGATCAACCAAATCCTCTGTCCATTCAATGTACGTTGTTGAATCAAAAAGACATTTCAGGGAATGATTCATATTTCTTCCATCAATTTTCTCCAACAAAATAACCACTAATTCTGTTTCATCTTCGATCTGTTTAGAATGTGCAATTTTTAATTCAAACATGCACCATCCGCTTCGTGCAAAGGCATTGGTAAGAACAAGTATTACTTTCCTACTTTTGTCTATATTTGTGACAATATTGTCGTTTACAAACACCAGGCTGAAAATCTCTCTCATGAATGCATAATTTCAGGCCAATTTCTTCCTCTTGTACTGGTAACAGTCGGCGTACCCAGACTGAATCCTCGGATTCATAACCAACAAAAGCGTCATATACAAAATCATTTCCCTCAATAACCTGGTAGTTTCGTCTTTTTCGCATTAAATAGATATAATGTTTAATGTTCCATCGATTCCTATATACAACTATGATGATAATGCACAAGGTGATGCAATGATAGCGACCCAAATCCACGTGTTCCAAGGATGACATTCTCTGTACGTAAAAGATACGTCAGAGAGTCGCCTTCTTGACTTTTCATTTGGAAGGTGGCATATATATACCTTTTGGTATCTTAAAATCGTTAAAGGTTTATGTGTTGATTGCAACCAAGCAATAAACCATTCCAGGTTACAGTCACAAACAAATGGATTCTTGCTGATGTCTAAATGGTGCAACTTATTAAGAAGTGAAATCGGTAAAGCTGTAGAATCTATATGTCCAAGTTGGTTATACCGTAGATCCAGCTTTCTCAGATTCTTCTTATCTTTGAATGTTTCACTACTTAATTTTGATATCATATTTGATTGAAAGTTAACAGTGTCCAAATGTTTCATTAGATTCAAGATAATTTTGGGATCCCATGATATCTGACAGCTAAAACAACGTAGTTCTCGCAAGTTATGAAGCGGCGAAAAAAATCCAATAATATCTTGGTTGGTTAACCGCAACATTGAAATGTCTTCTATTATCAATTTTCTGAGTTTGGGCAAAAACTTAAAGGTATTATTCAAGGACTGGAAAACGTACAAAGCAGAATAACGATATTGTAGAGTAAGTGACACGAGCGAGGACGAGTTAAAGGCAAATGGTTCGACTTTCAAAGATCTCGTTCCTGGAAGCATTATTTGTACTGTATGGATATTCAGCAAAGCTGACAAGAAATTGTTCGGTAATAATGTTATTATATTTCCATTGAGGGTTAGGAGTCTTAAATTTATTAGAAATTTAAGATATTCAGATTTTA
Organism: Ruditapes philippinarum; assembly: GCF_026571515.1. Lineage (NCBI taxonomy): Eukaryota > Metazoa > Mollusca > Bivalvia > Venerida > Veneridae > Ruditapes > Ruditapes philippinarum. The sequence continues at coordinate 5,945 of NW_026862571.1, forward strand.
TTTCTTGTATGTCATTATCTTTTACACTTAGTAACTCAAGTTGTGGAAAGAAACAGTTTAATGCGTTGCCGTTGATTCTGAAGTCCGGGAGTGCTCTCAAGTTATTTCTACCAATCATCAACTTATGTAGATATTTTTTTTTGGATAATATAACTTCTGAAATGTGATTATTTGTGATATATAGAGTCTCTAGCTGATTAAAATTCTTGAATATTTTCATATCCAGAGTGTCAGTAAAATAATTTGTAGCCACGAGTGTTTTGATGTGATTTTCTTTCATTAATGAAAATAAATCTTCGTTGAGGATGGCTGTGCTGATTGCAGTCATTTCCAAGTGCATCAAATATCTTTTAGAAGACAATGAACCCAGCAAATGTTTTAAATTGTCAAAGTATATTTGATTGTATGACAAAAATAACAAACGCAAATTCGGAAACACGTCTAGATCGTTACTTGAAATGCTTCTTACGCTATTATTATCAATATACAGCGCATAAATCAGGAACGGATAGTTGATGTTAACAAAGGTTTCCTGTGAGATATTGGTTAAATGATTGAAATTGAAAATCAAAGTATCTATCTTATCTGTAATCCTAAGTATAAACTTTAGATTGTGGTGACTACAGTTCAATGTATGATGCCCATGATCCACTTTCTCTTTGCAATATTTCCATATTGACTCTTCTTTCTCCCTTTTTAATCTAGAACATTCCATAATAAATGAGGTCAAACCCCAAAAGAGGATTAAGAAACAAGTTGCGCTGTAATCTCAAGAAGCTTGACTTTGACCAACAATGTTTCTCCAAAACAAGAGGTTACTATCGTAGGCTCACAACTCTTGGCATATATTTTGACTGAATTATGGCCCGTTTTGGTCTTAAAAATATTGGTTAAAGTTTTTCATATGTAATCAATCTTTTAATCTAAAACTGAAGTAACTCGCTTGTAACTTAAATTGTTTATTCTTGGTCATAACGGATGATGACGTAACAGGCGCCATAACTGTGACACTGGCTTTGACATATTCAGGACACAGAAATCATTTTCAAGACTCATAGCCTTGACATTTGTTTCTTTTTTTTTATGAAAACTTCTTTTCTCTTTAGGCTTTAATTAACAAGTATCTTGGTTTACAACTAAGAACTGAGAAGAGTCGAGCGCCCTTCTTCGTAATTACGAAATGTTATTTCGCAATTAAGAAATAATAATAAAAAATGTCACGGATGTCAGTTTTGGGACACCGTATTAATGGAATATTCTTAAACTATTTTTTATGTAATAGAGAATAAAACGTCAATGAACAGGCTGAATTAAGTCTGCAACATTTTCAATTTTGCCATTTTGTGCATTCTTTTAGGGTTCTATTTTTTTCTATATTTTTTATATTATGTATTTTGAATAAAAAAAAATCAAACATATTAAACAGACCAATCATACAAGTATTTTTACTTATATAATGAATTCTCATCGTTAAATAAATGTAAATACGGAATATTAGTTTTTTTCAGATTGTAAGCAAACAATTATACACATGTAAAAAATGTATTCGTTAAATAGCATTTTTTAAGAGTCTACCAGAATTTTTTTATTAAGAATCAAGTATATCAAGGAGAAAAAGTCGCGTCGAACGTTTCAGTAAATGTAGGATGTCCTAAACCTATAATCGACTTATTTTTAAAGTAACAAATTATATTAAATTGAATTTTCTAGGACCAGTTTCTCGGATTATATGGAAATATAAATTCAAAGGTCGGACAAACACTATGTAAAGTCGGTACAGGATCAAATATTGCGCCGCAATATGCAGTCCCGTTACCGAGTTCCTATCTTTAAAAATATCTTACACGAGTAACTCCATGTAAAACATGGCTGACCAGTTAAAAGTTCTGAAATACGGGCTTACATAAAAGCTCGAGAAAAACTAGGAATACTTCAGCTATAAATGTTTTAAATGATATTTGTTATGTTCTATAGCTATTGACAAAACATTCATTAAGTTAAGCTTTTCCTTGACAAGGATGCAAGACTTATTTTAACCAAGATGGCCCATACCGCAGGGATATCAAGATGGTTAATTCATACGACTCTGAACAATTACTGGAAATTTAGGCGAAAAACTGCCGGATGGACATACTATTTGCTTAAAACTGGCATGAAGAAGGAGCAGGTTAAATGTGCTAAAAAATAATCGAAAATGATGCCTAAGTATGACAGTTGTCGTTTTTTTTTAAGATTGTGACTGATCCTGAAAGCTGGGTTCACTATTTTACGCCAATTTGGAATGTAATAATATAATTTTGACAACAAGAAATAATTGTCGACCATGCATTGCCTAGCGATTGACAAGTGTCAAGAAAGTCCTGTTTTTAGAAGCCGTTCTGTCACATCTAAGTATTGGTAAACAGATTCGTGTTAAGATAAATTGAAAATACCTCAATAAAGTTCGTCCTTTGACTGGTATAAAAGGCCTGCATTTTCTGAACGACAACGCAATTGAACACAAATGAGCTACTGTATTTGATATTTTTTAGGGAACGACGGGTTACTGCCCATACATATTCATTGTATTCTCAAGACTTGGCTCTCTGATACCATTTGTTTTTCATTTTCTGACTGAACAATGTGATCGCTTCATTAGTAGAAATGGTCTTGGGTCGGCTATTTCTCGGTTATTTAAATATAAACCTAATTGTTAAATATTTGTTCCTTTGTTAAATTTATTAACCATATTGCATTACATATCAACCCAGCCGCATAGTATGCCAAATAATTATTTGCTCACTTTTCTAAAATTTGCTTGTGATAATGTATTCATAATTTTGTGTTTGACAGGTGAATTGCGGTGTTTTACAGAGAGGCTTATTAAGTCAATCAAATATGATAAATAAGATCAAGAAGGAAAGGCAGCGTTTAATGAACGCACCCCCCCCCCCCAGTCGAAACAGAATCACACCATGGTACTTTAATACATTATGCATATACTTAAACAATAAATGGATGGTGTTTTAAGGTTATGACGCAATTCATACTATATTTAATTTAACATACTTTTATTTCTTCCTCTGGGACTACTTTGTAATTAAAATTTATAGTTTAATTGCTAATGGTGTCAACGGAGTGTTCGTTTGACAATCCTTCCATTCGGATATATGATGTCTATGTTAATACTGCATGAGTTGTATATCAAGAATGACTACAATAGAGCAAAAAAAGTACTGATACAAAATGAAAAAAAGCTAGTCGCTTTTACATAGAAAACATTTATGCGTATATAATGATATATGATATGAAAAAAACCGAAGTTGCATTTCTGATCTGAAAACAATGTCATATCTAAGTTGATATATCTTTCAAAATTTATAAATCAGCAAAAATGAAATTACTTAAAAGTATAAAACAGAGAACTTTATTGCTAGATTGTGCTGATTAGAACAATATTTCAGAACTGTTGGTTTAGCTTCCTTATCAATGCTCAACTGAACGAGCCTTGTGACATCAGAAATGACAATGAGTTGAATGGCGGCACACATAATCAAACTTAAACAGATTTATATTGTTCGCACTTAACACGGCTTTGATTCGTTTGAAAATGGTTTTGAAATAAAAGAAGTAGCTTGGAAAATATAATTTGGAATCGCTTCGATAATGTGTGCAGACATTCAATTCCATATCACTTCTGTTGTCACAGGTCACGTGGGATCTCCACCCTGCTCATGCACGGATCTTTTTAAATAACTTAATGTTCAAATTTTTTTTTCATCTATTTTAATGTCAGGTTTTCACTGGTTTTGTACTGTTACAATATTTTGAAGTGAGGAAGCGATCCAGCTTAATATTGGAACGTAAGTGGTCATACTCATGTTCCCACTCATGTAAAAAATGCAATAAGCTGTAATTGACGTCTTTCCCCACCAGGATTATGCTGTATTGTCGCCATTTGACCATTACATTATCGGTGTAACTAAAAATATTACAACACAATAACAACTACATTGCTCCATGTAGAAGAAGGTTTCTGATCATTCAGCTAAAACAAATTCGACCTCATTCAAAATCGTTCCTGTTTTCAAACAAACAAGCCAGATAATTATTTGTTTATTTGAATTCTAATTTAAAATGAATGTGTAATATCTGTCATTTGATTTGTTCATTGACAAGCCAATGTTTCAAATCTTCCTGCAAAAGCCTTTTTTATTGTTACTTTAGCTCATAAAATTACTTTGTTACCAGTTTTGTTATAACGATTTAACTGAACTTTGATCAGCGTAAAATTCTGAATTATTTAAATGACTTTTCACAAGTGCAGAAATGAATAAAAGTCTTGGTTTGAATTTGCTGCTGAAAATAAAGCAATTTATTTGGAAGCAATGCGTTTAAAATTTGTAGCGATTAGGTGATAAAGTTTTCAAAGTTAGTGCAAACAGGAAATCATGCAAGTTGCCCAAACAAGTAAAAAAGAAAATGTTGAATGTTTAGCTTAAACGTTTGTTTAGAGAGCCTGTTCATTGCCATTTTGGAATGCAATATTGTTTTATATCAATACTGATATTGTGAATAAAGAAACATCCTCAAACATAATTGATGATCAATAAAATTTCAATGTGTTTCTTTCGACTCATTCCTTGAAAATTAGGGTATTGAATCAAATATTGTTAGTGTTCTAAACAAGAAAGAAATGGCAGTGCCTCATCATATGGAGTTTTAAATAAAAGTTTTAACCCTGCTTTGTTGCGAATGTATTTAAAATGATTTGTTTGATGTGATGAAACTATTGCTCTTACGTTTGAATATTGATTGCATTACTATTTAAGGTAGGTAGATGTCAGAGTATTATAACTGTCTCGGTATAACGAACTATCACTGTTATCTAAAACAATTGGTTGTTATCAGTCATTTAACAGTAATGAGTAATAACAATAGGAGAAACGTGGTGACATTTCTGTTATGTTGACAAAAACTAGGTTATTTCAAGCTATATTTAATTTACTTTTTATCTAAACCTTAGGAGGATAATGCTGAAACATTTAAAAATTATATAATCGTCTGACACTTTGTATTTCTGTACAATAAAAGGGTGAAAATAGAAAACTGTTAAATATTTGTTAAATATTTGCTCTTTTGTTAAATGAATTATCCATATTGCGTTACATATTGACGCAGCCTCCAAGTATCCCAATTTGTTATTGGCTCACTTTTCTAAAATTTGCTTTGATAATTTGGTGCGAGAAAGCCTGTTTTGTAACTGACAGGTGTATTGCGGCGTTTTCCCGAGAGGCCTATATAGTCAATCAAAACAGAACCACACCATGGTACTTTAATAAATTATGCATATGCGGATGGTGTTTAAAGGTTATGACGTAATTCTAACTATATTTAATTCAACATACTTTTATTTCTTCTTCTGGGAATACTTTGTCATTAAAATTTAAAGTTTAATTGCTTATGGTTCCAGTGGAGAGGAATCAAGCAAGAGAAGGTAGCACACGAGTCTCGCAAAGGGAGTTACCATGTAATGCAACAACAAATGGAAAACAAAACTATTTATTGATTACACATTATGGCAAAAATTACAAAGTTTAACATTTGTTCAATATCCATTTATGATCACATGTAATTGTGCTTAAATCATTCAGTACCGTTAAAATTGACATTATCTTATTAAGTGACAAAACAGACTCAATATTTGAATTGAAATATTTTTGTAAATTTTATTTAGTAAATATGTAACATATTGTTTTTCATGACCCAACAAAACGTCAAATTTAATCATTGACGTCATTTTAATGATTGCTTTACAACATTGCAGAATCAACAAGAATACAAAATATAGTTTTAACAAGATCTTCTAAAAAGAATTGTTAAAAATGATGATAAAAATTAAAAAAGAAAGCCTTTAAACTAATACATACACATTCCATAAGATTTTTATCATTTATTAATAAAAAAAAACGTTTTATGTGCCATTCCTCTACATAGAATGTTGGGTGAAATTGTGAGTTTTGAAACAGCAATGGAAAAATGATTGAAGAAAATTGGTTGAAGTTTTACTGATTTTTACAAAACGCTGCTTTAAACACTATTTTGAAATTCTGTGTCCGTTCATATAAAATAATGAAAGAAGGATGTCCTATTGTCTTGGAACCTACAACATTGATAAATCTTAATTTGAGCATCATATTTATGATTTAAAACCATACAAAAGTGTGTTACAGGATCTTTAAATGCATATATTAAACATATAACATGGTTATTAAATCATGGTAGATTTGTTATGTCTATAATGCATATTCATGCAATGTCTATTCTAAATAACACTTGATCCAATTAGTAATGTCAATTTTAGTATTGTGCTTTATTCAAGAATGATTGACGGAATGACGATTTTCTTCAATTAAGATTTTCAAAATATGATCATTATTTTCAGCTCAACTATTATATCAGCTGAAATAAATACAAAAAAACTACTAAAAAGATACAAACATCGAAAGATTAAGTAATAAGTAGCTACATTTAAAATCATATAAAATGAACGTTTAGTCGACATTTTCGAACCGTGACGTATCTTACCATATCACTTCTTTTGTTAACCGGTAAATAATGTTAAGCTGTTTTTGTTTTGTTCTCTACAATATGACATCTATTAATATGTTAAAATATTTGTACACTAGAGTATTTGCCGTCTTTTAACTGTTACGGAAAATTTGTTTTTACCTTCATCACTACTCTGCGGATAGAATAATAATGACCCCAACACGTTTTCCAGATTATACCATCACTAATTAATAAAAAAACGTTTTATGTGCCGTTCCTGTACATAGAATGTTGGGTGAAATTGTGATTTTTGAGACAGCAATGGAAAAATGATTAGTTGAAGTTTAACTGATTTTTACAAAACGCTGCTTTAAACACTATTTTGAAACTCTGTGTCCGTTCATATAAAATAATGAAAGAAGGATGTCCTATTGGAACGTTTTTTTGTGCAGCATCGTGTTTTCGCTAGCAACATCACGACAAAGTACCAAACGTCGTGCTGTCGAGTTTCGCCTTGTCGTCCTGTCGCTAACGATGCACGTCAAACAGCATGTTGTCGTTCGGCGTGTTGTCGCGATGTGACATTGTCGCTCGGCTTAAATTGAAGGATAGACTTATAACCAAAGCGACAGGACAACAACGCGCCGTTTGGCGTGCTTTGCTAGCGACAGGATGACAATATTACAGTGCGACAACACGCCGTTTGGCGCGTGTCGCTAGGGAAAAGTAGACAATACGTAAAGGCGATAACGATATATGTTGTCGCTATCGACAACGCAACGCGAAAAGTGTACAAAATCAGCCACCATAGTGTCCTGTTACACATTGTCTTTGTACAAAGCGTCGTGATAGCATACTAAGCAAAACGAATGCCTAAAGTAATATTTAATGCTCTAAAACAACATATAATTTAAAATCCAAAAAAGTATGATCCATACTCAAAATAACGCTTGACAAATAAGACATAAAGTAGTTCATAATACTAAATTAAATGCATTTAAGAAATTCCAAAATATATCGCCTCCTTTTCTTTTACCTTCTCATATAGGTAAAAAGCTACAAAAAAAGCAGAACAATGTAGCACTGTATCAATTCGGCGCAGATAATTCAGATAAAATAGATGTTCACACATGAATATCTTGCTGTAACAGCTGTTTGTTCTTTTTTTTTCAAAAACGAAGAAAGAATTAAGAACTTTACAATTAACCATCAAAGGTTCCAGTCATAACGCCACGTAATGGAATATTTTCACATTTTCTGTTTGAAGAGTCATTATAACTATTAGTATGTTCATCAGACGTTTTAGACTTATAGGTACAAATATTACAAAAGTTCATAATACCGATACACAATTATGGTTATTAAAGGTCAAGAGCTATATTCAACAGTATACTAACATTATCTTGTAGCAAACATATCTTTATAGCTTTGCTTACACTGATTAAAAGGCTGCGCCTTTGATTCTGGTTTATCGAAATAAAGGATATAGAACATTGCTCAGTAAACTACCTGTTAGTCACTGATTCTATTACTTCCAACCCGAAACATTTTAACACTATGTATGGACATATTATATGCGGCAAACTTAAAGATATGTTCGGGAGTTTTCATAAAGACATACAGGCAAAAACTGTTTAACAGAACTGTTGTTAGAATATTATAATAGTAATTGTGTTATTGTAAAGGGACTGTCATTAACAAATATTGAATTATCTTTGCATGTGTTATTTAAAAAGCATTGATGCTCTTATGTATTGTTTTTATAGAGCTACCTTCATGTGATTAAGTTTATATCCTAATTTTATTATATTATTATCATATTATTATACTATTCCAACACTTATTCTAAGTAGCATCTCATGATAAACGTTTAAAGATCCTGCATGTTGTGATCAAAGTGGTAAACCGTGGTGGTGGTGTTAGTAGTTTTCACTCCGGATCACGAGAGTAAGCCACATTGAATTCACCAGAGCACAGTTCAACCACCGCATCGTTCCTGGGCAGGCTGTCAAGCAGTTTATCAGTACTAGTTGCCTTCACTTTCGCAAGGAACTGAAACTTCTGTACATGCCAGAGCAAAGGTACAGTGCGAATGACCGTTGAAAGGATTTCATGATCAATCATAACGAAAGTGACCTGCGCCATCCGGGAATCGAACCGGGGTCGCCCGATTCACAGTCCAACACTCTACCTATTGAGCTAACCGGATGGCTAAGTGGTAAACCACACAAAGTGAAATTATATATACGTACATAATTATGCAAATAAAACAATTTTTAAACATCGAAGAATATGTAAAATATGTACTGCAAATATTTGTGCATATTATATGTAATCATTAAAATATATGCATTCATTTCTTTTTGTAACATTTGACTTACACTTTATAGAAAATAATTTTTTATTACCGCCCTTTATTTATATGAAATTTTAAATTCGGTAATATCTTTATAAAGAATGCGTTTTGGAACCTACAATATTGATAAATCTTAATTTGAGCATCATATTTATGATTTAAAACCATACAAAATTGTGTTACGGGATCTTTAAATGCATATATTTAACATATAACATGGTTAAAAATCATGGTAGATTTGTTATGTCTGTAATGCAATGTCTAATAACACTTGATTCAATTAGTAATGTCAATTTTAGTGTTGTGCTTTATTCAAGAATAATTGACTGAATGACGATTTTCTTCAATTAAGATTTTCATTATTTTCAGATCAACTATTCTATCAGCTGAAATAAATACAAAAAAACTACTGAAAAAGATACAAACATCGAAGGATTAAGTAAAAAGTTTTGCTACACATAAAATCATATAAAATGTACGTGTAGTCGACATTTTCGAACCGGGAAGTATCTTGCCATATTAATTCTTTTGTTAACCGGTTAGTAATGTTAAGCTGTTTTTGTTTTGTTCTTTACAATATGACATCTATTGATATGTTAAAATTTTAGTACACTAGAGTATTTGCCGTCGTTTAACTGTTACGCTAAATTTCTTTTTACCTTCATCACTACACTGCGGATAGAATAATAATGACCCCAACACGTTTTCCAGATTATACCATCAGCATACGTTGCGTGTTTCCCCGATAAGTACAGTCCATTCAAATTGCTTAGATGACAAGCTTTGTACCACCATCCTCCTTTAAACGTCTGAGCGCAATTGTAGGGCCATACGTCGTTATCCCTATCTTTAGTAGTAAACATATTACCATTATGGAAACTAAGACTATCACTGCAATTTCCGGAGAAACCACTAACATGCAATCTAAAATTTGAATTTTCGTCGTCAACTCTAAACGTGTGGTACTGGGCATAAGCATGGGTACGTGGCATATCTTCAAATGCTTCCATTTCAATTCTCAAAGAACTGTCTATAGTAGTAAGCCAATATATATTCTCAAGGCCAAGCCAGTACTCTCCAGATCTTTTACCGAATCCACAAACATAATCCGTCCATGTTCTGTAGAAGTTTTCTGACCCATCTAGTCGACGTTGTATAACTGTCCATCCACCATTTTTCATATCGCACCATGTTTGTATGCTTAAACCTATGAGTGGTTGTATTGTATATAAGCCATCTTCTGTCGATCCTCTTTCAAAAAGTGAAAGACAGTCACTTTGTTCTGAAAATGACAATAAGACATAAAAAATTAACAGGCTGAAAGCGTCTTCTTAAGTATGTTACAATGGAAGAGTAATAAATATAAGCGCATAATTGCTTGATATAGCTGATTCTTTTTTAAGACCTCATTCAGTTAAGTTGCAATGTTACGTTAATGTTATTTTCCGTCATGTTGTGTACACAGAATATCAAAGTTGACCACCATATCTGTTTTTAAAACATGACGTCGTTGCGTAAACTTGACAACTTTGACGGGTATTACAACGCTACCGGCTTACATATTATCTTAACATTAACCTTAGTTAACGTAAATCATTTTTGCTGATATAAAATGTATTTGACAAAGTTCAGTTTAACCACATTTTTTCGGCTTTAAAGCGGCGCACAAAATAATTCTTGAATGTAATTTTGTTGTTTGTTGTATAAAAGTCCTTTGGATAGTAAACTCGGTCTAAATGAAACTAAAATAGGGGATCACCGTCTCAAACGTTTCGGACAACTTGAATTTTATCTCAATCTCTTGCAAAAGGTTTGTTAAGAAATTTGAATTATCCACATGCATTCTAGACATTGTCAATTAAGTTTAGCTGATCGGGAGCATTATTCTTAAAAATTTATTGTCCTTAAATATATTTAAGATAGAAAGATAAACTTCCGTTCCACGGCAAGGCGCTTACAAAATTTTCACGAGCATAGCACACCTGACATAGAGATGTTTGATCACCTTAAAGTGCGAGATAAAGCATGTTTTCTCATAGCAAACAGATTTATCTTCTTGTTTTTAAGCATGAAAAATGGTTTGATTAAAGGCATGGGAAATAAACGTAAATTAAGAAAAATTACATCAGACGTTTGACTACTAGTGTACTCTGCGCAACAAGAAAGTAACAGCTTAGCTTTATCATTACGGTGAAACTTTTCAATTACGCTGCGCTAACAAAAGAATAACAGTTTAGATCGGCACTGCTGTGTAACTTTTTAATATGCGATGCGCAAATAAATGAATTACAGCTTACATCAGAACTGCTGTGTCACTTTTTTACATGCGCAGCGCAAACAAAAGAATTACATTTAAGATCAACACTGCCCCGTGTAACCTTTAAATATGTGCTGCGCAAACAAAAGAATTAAATCTTAGATCATCACTGCAATGTAATTGTTAAATATGCGCTGCACAAACAAATGAAAAACATGTTAGGTCAGCACTGTAGTGAACTTTTTAATATGCGCTGGCAATCAAAAGACTTACATTTTAGATAAGCGCTGCTGCGTAACCTTTTAATATGCGCTAGGCAAATAAAAAAAATTAAAGCTTAGATATCAGTCCAATGTAAATGTTAAATATGCGCTACGCAAACACAAGAATTACATCTTAGATCATCCCTTCAATTAAACTGATCAATATGCGCTGAGCAAAAATATGAATTAAATATTAGATCATCCCTTCAATTCAACCGATCAATATGCGCTGTGCAAATAAGAATTAAATCTTAGACCATCCCTTCAATTCAACTGATCAATATGCGCTGCGCAAACACAAGAATTAAATCTTAGATCTCCCCTTCAATTCAACTGATCAATATGCGCTGCGCAAAAATAAGAATTAAATCTAAGATCATCCCTTCAATTCAACCGATCAATATGCGCTGCACAAATAAGAATTAAATCTGAGATCATCCTTTCAATTCAACCGATCAATATGCGCTGCACAAATAAGAATTAAATCTGAGATCATCCTTTCAATTCAACTGATCAATATGCGCTGCACAAATAAGAATTAAATCTGAGATCATCCTTTCAATTCAACCGATCAAAATGCGCTGCACAAATAAGAATTAAATCTGAGATCATCCTTTCAATTCAACTGATCAATATGCGCTGCACAAATAAGAATTAAATCTGAGATCATCCTTTCAATTCAACCGATCAATATGCGCTGCGCTTAAATAAGAATTACAACTAAGATCAATACTGTGATGCAACCTTATGGTATTCTAGTACATTACATAAATTAAGACCGGAACGAAGTCCATAAATAATACATTGTTGTGTACATTTTCAAACTTAAAGAACAAAAAGTTAATAGTAGGCCACAAGAAGTTCGGCAAAGCTATATAACCCACACTTTGAGCTGATTTACTGTGAGTGATATTGAATTTATTTTACAAACAACACATAATTTATATGGTTATCATAAACTGTTGCAGCAATTAGGTAACGTTTATGCAAAACAACAGCGCGAATTATTGACAAAATTGAAATATTCGCTTCAAAGATTTAATATTTTCATTTATCGTAACGTTGATCAACAGTCAATGTTTGAAACGTTTCATTACTGGGCGTTAGATCAAAGAAGTAGCACGTTTGATTCTACAAGTTAATAACCATCTTTTATACATTTTCTCTTGTTTCGCTTATCATTTTAAAGATATACTATGCTCATATTTGTGTAAAATACTTAAATCAAAGAAATTTGTTAAAACCTATAAAAATCCTTACTGAGTATGTTAAATTTGATTAAAAAATGAATTTGCTATGTTTTGGAAGCCGCGTTCCCAATTAAAGGACAGGCAAAGTTGGTCGTTTATTAAAAAAACTGCCAGTTTTTTTTTAACGACACTATATATTCATATTGTGACCACCTATAGTGTGTAGAGTTTTAAACATGTAATATCTACTTTGTGTGAAGTCAAAACATGTTTATTTTATATTTACAAAGAGACTGCGTAGCAATTACCAATATTTCCTGATATCAAATTTGAGCATAGTATATCCATAAAATGTCGTAATGATGAAAATAATAATGTTAGATATAAGTTAATAATATTCGCCAAAATGCAACATTAACAAGAAGTATCCTTACTCGCCCGAAGGAAACCAGGTAACCTTGTATATTTTATTTATAAGTTTTCGATACTTATTTCTTTATTTATTTGACAGAAAAATAACTGAGTTATTTATCAGAACAGAATAGAACAAGTATTTTATTTGACTTAGCATTACAAGCCCATCGTCGTTAACAATGAAAAAAGAACATAATTATATATATTGGTATGACATGGAAGATTTTACATATAATACATGAATAATTATTTCCTTAACACATATATAGTGAGAATGTGAGAATGTAACAAAGGAAGAAATATATTTATATATACTCAAAAGTTACATGGAATAAAAAAATAACAAAAAAGGAATGATTTCAGATTAAGAACGACATTTATATTATTACAATAGCGAATCCCTTAATTTGAAAGCTTTAAAACAATATAGAGCCATTTTTTTTAAGATCTTCTTATTACTAATTTGCATTAATGATATATACTTAATTACATTTGTGTGGGTATAATAATATCTGGGTATATAGTGCCTTCTTGAATCGACATAAGCTGTACATTTTAAAACAAAGTGAAATTCGTCCTCTGGGTCGTTTAAATTACATAGTGTACATTTTCGTTCATCGCGCGGAATATTATAGTGTCGGCCGACTTCAATGTTAAGTTTATGTGAAGAGAGACGTAATATAGCCAGTGCGTTTCTAAATTTTGTATTTTCTAATAGTCTGATATAATTTGACTGCTCAAACGTATCTTTTATCTCCCGGAAAATATTTAAAGAACATCTGCAATCCCGTTCTCCAATTACTTATGTATATATCTCTAAGCCTACAACGTAAGACTGGAACAAATACATTTATTTTAACGGGTTCTGGATATAACCAGACTTCACTTAGACCAGAAGACTGAAGGATATCGCGTATAAATGAGACCCATTTTTTATTGATTCGTTTAGCTCTAGACATTTGATTTTGATTTTGTAAAACCGCCTTAAGTATGCAATTTTCCGACTTGACGGTATTAATAATCAGAAAGTATTTAACCATTTTAATATGTCTTTCTATATAGAGTGGAAATCTACCTAACTCAATATAGAGAGCTAGAGTATGTGTAGATTGCTTAACATTTATTATCCATTTACAAAATTTCTTATGTACTCTTTCTATAACCTCTGAATTTATATAACCCCACACCTCTGCGCCATAATTTAAAGCAGAAAGTACATACGAATCAAAAAAATTGAACAATATATCTATTGGCACTTTCTACTACTAAACAATAGCCAACAAAGAATGTAGAGATCGCAACCCTTTCCCGGCTAATGTGTTTGCTGCTTGCATAAAAGGCCCTCAACAGAAGAGATTACAACCCCCTAGGTAATTAAAAGACTTGACTATTTCAATTTCATGATTATTATAATACCATTTGTCGTTTCTTCTTCCCTTTCCTAAACACTACAACTTTAGTTTTTTTCTATGTTAACTGTAAGGTTCCATTTACAACAATAAGAATATAAACTATCTAGTGATTTCTGTAACCCAGTACTTGTTTCAGAGACGATTACCCGCGTCATCAGCGAATAGGGGCAAATATATATCGCAATTTGATCAATATTTATTCCAGCGTCAATATTTTCCTGTATTTGCATTTCTATATCATTTTAAAAATATAGAGAAGCAAATCGGCGACGTTTTATTTCTCGCTTGGAACAACCTAAATTACTATTGAAAAAGTCAGATAGGGACTCCCTAAATATTTTACACAAAGTTTCACTTCGCTGTACATTGATCTTAATAACCGACAGAAATTTACCATTTATTCCTAGTTTTATTAATTTATACCATAGCCTATTTCTCTCGATAGAGTCATAAGCTTTTTTTATATTCTACAAAACAACAGTACAGTTTGTTTTTGTTCAGAAGTTGCTTTTGAATTAATGCGTTTAAAATAAAAACAGGATCTACAGTACTATATTTATTCCTAAAGCCAAATTGGGCATCAGTTAAAACGTTGTTCACTTCTACCCTCTACCCATATTTTTAATCTTTCATTTAGTAAAACAGTAAATAATTTTGCAAAACAACTGGTTATAGCGATGCCCCTATAGTTATTTGGATCAGACTGGTTCCCTTTTTTTATATATAGGTAATATTACTCCACTAGACCAAGCACGAGGGAACTTGCCAGAATTTAAAACTTGATTAAAAAATAAATTCAGAGGATTAACTAAAAGAGGGGCAGGGCAGCTACCTTAAAATACTCATATAAAATAATATCAGTTGAAGGTGATTTATTTGACCCTAACTTGTTTATTGCTTTTAAAATTTCGTCATCAGATATTGGCAAGTCCAACAACTCATTATTACCCGGTATCAAAATCCCTCAAATTCCGTACAAATCCTTCATCATCACACTGAACATCCCCGCCCATAAGATTTTTAAAGTAGTCATTAAATTCTTGATTAGATATATTTTCCCCAGATTTACTTGTTTTATTATGTTTAAACATTTTCCAGAATTCCCTAGGAGAAGGTTCATTTTTCGACCTTGCGAATAATTAAAAGATTTTTTTAGATTTTCGGCATTGGTATTCTTTGGGGTCCTCCTGGGCTCCTTGCCGCTGGCGCTTGTTGCTGGGTCGGGTGGGGGCTGCGTTCATTGAATGCCGCCTTTCCTTGTCGATCTTGTTTATCATATTTTATAATCCTTTTTTGCGTTATACATTGAAACCCTATCCGCATCCGAAAACGTTAGGTTTAATTGCGTAACTGCTTTTTTATATGTGTCATATTTAGTCCGACATACATGATCAAACCATTCTTCATTCGTTTTACGCGTACTTGATAACAGATATTTGACGTTTCGTGAGATGATCTATAAAATATTGTCGCCGTGCGTACACAGAAAGTTTCGTAAACATAGAAGTAAGCTTATTATCAACATCTCCGTCTCCGCTTATTTCTGTATTTAAAATATTTATTAAGACTGTATGTTATTAGTAAATCGAGTGTAAGCAATTCCTGTATCTATTATCAAACTTATAGTATGACTTTTCCTTATAACTACAGCTGTCATAACTAAATTTTGAGTTTATTTTAAAAGAGAAAGATAGGGGTGCATGGTTAGAATAAGTAGTGAACTCATTTACCCGCGAAATTGGCAATGAGGTCAAAGTTATTTTGACTTGTCAATAAATAATCAACTTCACTAGCCCCATAGTAGGTCACGCAGGTAAAATTCCCAGGATAACCTGGCCATCTACCGTTAACTATGCGTTGATTGGTTGATTTTCAAAGATCTAGCAAGCTATCCCCAAAACGATTGGTTGACCTATCTTGCGTGGAACGAGGCAGGAAAGTGTCGACGGTAATTACGTCATTCGCCTCTATATTTAAAATCAAAATTGAATAAAAATCTGCTTTACTACCAATGCTACTATTTAGGTCACCAGACAAAAAATTTTTCCCACGTTCACTGAAAAAATTATATCTTGTTCGAGTTGAGTGAAAATATCAACATTATACACATTATGAACTGGAGAAGATTCCGGAGCAAATATATAAGTAAAACATATATCATAATCGTCTTCAATATTGAAAAAAAAACTTATCAGACTTTAGCCAGATAATACAGTCTATTGTATTTTGTATTAATGTGACCCCGTTTAGAATATTGTTCTTAATGTAAACAATTAAACCACCACTCGATCTTTTTGCTCGCATATGTGGAATTTTTCGATAAGAATGAATAGGATTTGAGTAACCGTGAATATCAATATTGGAGTTCTTATTTGTCCATGATTCACTAAGACATATTATTTCATACTCACACACAATAGTCAAAAATTCTTGCGATGTTGTTTTCTCATAGGTTAGTCCTTCTATGTTTCACGAAAGACACTTAAGTACATTCTCACAAGAGTCCTATATAGATCTGCGATATAGCTGATTGTTTATATAGAGCTTGTCAACTTTGAGATAGGCCTCTTTGCTATTGTAGGAAAACGGTAATTAGCCGGTAATTGATCAACAATACATAGGCGGATAGATTAAATATAATGAGCTGTCACCGGACACTCGAATAGGATATGCCTAATTTAGTTAATTGATGGGCATGTCATCACCTAAGCGGGGATTTGTACCTATAACGTGCAAACATAATTGTTTATTTAATTGTTAGCTGTCCGGAAACGCATATTTACATTTATGAATTATGAAGGTATAAAGTTTAAGGCGTATAACATTTTAGTATTTAAGGTTAGCAAAATACATGTATTATATTCTTCAGTGTAGTTTTTGATGTTAAACAGACTCACTCACTTCGGTTAAATTATGCTAAATACGCAATTGACATTGATTCTTATTGCTTTACGTATTTGTTTAAGAATTGTGAAATTGTTAAAGACATTGGATAAGCAATTATGTTTGCACGCTATAGGTATAAATCCCCGCTTAGGTGATGACATGCCCATCAATTAACTAAATTAGGCATATCCTATTCAAGTGTCCGGTGACAGCTCATTATATTTAATATAACCGCCTATGTATTGTTGACTAATTACCGGCTAATTACCGTTATCCTACACCATCCTTCCTAGCTTGTAGCATGATAGGTGTAAGCTTCCTTCGCTGCTCCACGATCTCTTTAGGAAACTGCTCTGAAATCCCGAAGTTTGATCCTGTTAGTTCTTTAGCTGCTCGTCGGACTTTTTTACGATCGTGAAACTCCGTGAACTTGGCCACTATCGGTCGAATCTTGCCCGACTTAAAGGGGCCTACCCGGTGCGCCCTCTGTAGCCGTATCGTCTCAATGGCGTTATCGATCTTCAATTTATCTTGGATCAAATGTATTATTTTTTCCTCGCAGTTTTCGTCTTCCTCTTCCGGTAACTTATGAAATAGTAAATTGTCGCGCATACTGCGGGATTTAAGGCCTATTATTTCTGCCTTTAATGCGTTTTCCATTTCTTTACGATCTTTTTCGAACTTTTCCATTTTTTCATGTAAGTATCCAAACCTTTTTGTTGTTTACTTATTTCTGAAAATGTTTGGCTGCCGAATTCTCGACTTCTCTCAATATCGAGAACTTTTCTTTCGAGATCGTTTATTTTTTATCCATGTTTTGAATGCGTAAATTCAATGAGTTCACGCTTGTTTGTATAGTTTCTAATTTGGCTAATTTACTGTCCATGCTGTCTAATCTTTGCAAGAGAACTGAAACTATATCCCTACTTATTGCCCCCAAGGGCTGGACGGTGTCTGTGGAGTTTGGGTCAGTCCCGGATTTATCAATCCCCAGGTCTGATATGGGCCAGCCGCTATGTTCATGCTAGGTGAATTCATATACCCCACACCTGTATTACCATACTGTGAGGTGTGCGGAGAATTGATCTCACTTTTTGAGCTATCTGAGCATAATTTCTGACCTTTATCGTTATCCAAGTTGTTCTTGTTTGTCTTTGTTTATTTTCGCGCCGTATCTTAAACAATGGAACACTGTAAAATGTATGTGTTTCTAAATGAGTCGGTCGTGTTTCGGTATGTGAACTAAATTTCTAACACCAACTCTACGCAGATGGTAGGCAATTATATTTACAAATACTTGATTAATATGCAAACTATAAACAATTCAATTCAATTCAAATTTTATTGCATTTTTCGACAAAACTTTGCCTTTGGCAATACATACAAAACATACATAAATCACTTGAAATATAATATACATTCAATACAAATACACAATGTTCACATAAAGTGCAGAAACATATCAAATTTACAATTCTTGCATTGTTTCTAAAACACTAGATCTTAATGCGAATGCTTTATCTAAAAATTTACATAGTTGCAATATTCTACTTTTATTTCCTGATGACATAATAGAATAGAACTTATTTAAAGTTGGAAAAGATACATGTTTTATAAAAGATTTTCTCAGTTCTGAATATAAGGGACAACATAATAAGAAGTGGTATTCTGATTCAACATTTTTATACGGGCATAATTTACACAATCTGTTATTTCTATCAGTTCTCATATATCTACCTGTTTCTATTTCTAAGGAATGAGAACATAATCTAAAACATGATAATTGTTTACGTAAATTGTCATTTTTTACAAAATTAAGATATTCCTCGAAACAAAACTGTGTTTTATATTTCTTATAGTAGTCAAGCTTTGGCATATTATCTATACAGTCATGCCACTGTTGTAAAAATTGATCTCTTATTCTCTGCTTAAATAACATATTATAATTGACATTAACTGCATAGTCATAAATAATGTACGGGAAGCCCATATCAGTAATAACAGAGTGAACGCGTTTAGCCCAGCATTTTTCATTCCCATTAATACATTGGTCTAAATAAATATGGTATGTGGGCGCCTGCTGGCGCTTAACGATTTTATTCCAAAATTGTAAAGCTCTTTCCTTACATAGAACAGACAAAGGAAATTTACCTAGTTCCCCATAGATTGCACAATTTGGGGTCTGTCTTTTGACACCTAAAACATATTTATAAAATCTTATCTGTAGTTTATCAATATCTTTCAGCTTATATATACCCCAAACCTCTGACCCGTATAATAAGATTGGAGCTACCATTCTTTCAAATAAGTATAATTTTGTTTTAACATCGAATTTAACTCTATCAAAGAGTGCGAGAAGATTGTGGTAAGCTCTTAAACCTTGATCTGATAGTGCTTTCACAGCTTCAACAAAGCTACCTGTGTAAGAAAATTTCACTCCTAAATATGTAAAACTATCTACTTTTTCAACCAATTGACCATTTATAAATAAATTAAAATTATGGACTGACTTACGTTTTTCAAATACACATATTTTAGTTTTATTAACATTTATCTTCAAACCCCATTTACATGAATATTCAAAAACATTATCAACTTGTGCCTGCAAGCTTGCAGGGTCAGTTGTAAACAACACAATATCATCCGCAAAAAGTAACAAATATTTAGATAAAAGGTTTAGGTCGTTGTTAGACATTTTGTTAAGATCTATACACTGATCAATATCATTAAGGAATAAAATAAACAGCAAGGGAGATAATGGCTCGCCTTGTTTTAAGCCTAGAGTTACCTCAAAAAAATCAGAAAAATTTGATTTAGAATCAATTTTGACACAAGATAATACAGAAGAGTAAATGGATTTTAACATAGTAACCATTTTACAGCTAACGCCATTTTCAATCAATTTAATCCACAATGCATCTCTTATTACAGTATCAAACGCTTTTTCATAATCTATGAAAATACAATATAGTTTTGATTTGTTGTCAAGTATCTTCTGGATAAGGGAATGTAGAATAAAAATAGCGTCAGCTGTAGATCTAGAATCTCTAAAACCAAACTGTACATCGTTAAAAATTTGTTCTGATTCACACCATTTATTTAACCTATTACGTAGTACTAGGGAAAATATTTTTGCCATACAATTTACTAACGTGATGCCACGGTAATTTGAAGGATTTTCGGGATCACCTTTCTTATAAATAGGTACAATTACCCCTTTACACCATGCTTCAATAAACCAATTGAACATATCAACGATCATATAATATATATCGGACTCTTATTGAACATCATAAATGAAGGGTACCTGATAGGTGTGTTTTCCGATATTTTTATCTTCATGATTAAACAAATGGGAGTTTGAAAGCTATTGTTGGTATAGTTATATTTGACAAAATGCATAACTCAGTAAATTCTAGTGTAACATAAATTGAGTACGTCCTTATGTCAAATAAACTGTTCACTAGTAATTGTAATTTTAACGCAGTGTAAAATGTTATGTGGGAGGAAGTATGTTTAAACAAAACTTAAATATCTCAAATGTTAAACTAGAAAGTAAAGAACTATCAGGTACATTTCATTTAAGAACTTTCCCTTACTTTATATTGGCAAGAACTTTTTTTTACATTTCATTTTAGGACTATTTCAGAATTCAGTCCGTATTGACCAATAAAGATTCTTCTGATACTCAGGCCGCGTGTTCACAAAAGTTCAAGGATCAGGATTAGGTTAAAGTTTAAAAACTCTAATATTCTTAATTGTTAATCCTTATAGATTTATTATCTAATATCAATTTGATAAAACTGGACTTGCAATGGCAAGGTTATGAACTTTTAGAATAAAATAATTGTTATCTTTTGCATGATACGGGCATTTTAATGTTGATCCAAATATTAGTCCTGATCCTAAAATTGATCCTAATTTTGATCCGAATATTTCTGTATTTGTTTTGTAATGTGTTGATTTTATACAAAAAAAAGTGTTGGTTTCTTTGCAAATCAACAATGTTTTACATTTTGATTAGTTACATTTCATTTCTAGCAAATCACGATAAATACTAGAAACAAAACACAACAAACAATAAAATCAGAATCACTTGATCCTGATCCTGATCTTTTCTTAGTGAGCAGGTTAATAGGTTAATAGGTCGAGATATTAAATCTTCTTTTCACTGACCAATATAATCAGTATTCAATTAACATGACAATAAACGCGAGAAATGTTTTCAATCGGTTTAAAGCATAACTTTTTCTTGTTATTCTGACAAATGTCAGATCTGATTGTTTCATTCGTCTTATAGAAATTGTTTTATTAAGAAGTACATCCCGATTCTCTGTTTTTATATACAGAACCCGTATTTGTCAGAATAATGAATTTCGTATTTTTGAAAAATACAGACTTATACAAAAATTACATATTTCAGTAAAATACTGACTTCTCAAAACAAAGTTCCCATTTATTGCAAGTGTACGGATCACGGTAAATAAGTAGTACGGTTTGCATAAGATTCAGTCCCGTCCATCATTGTATTTGAAAATGACCATATTTTTAACCACATACATGTATTTACAAATAATATTGAACTCACAACACTTCCGTATGTCCGTATTATTTTCGTAGTGGTCGTCTAGTGGATGCCGCTAGCTCAGGGCGACCTTTTCAATGGTAAACAGATAACAAAACCATTGTAAAGGCAAGACAATTACCGGAAGGGGGGCAGTTGAGTCAATGACAAGCATTTTTGTGTCAATTCAAGTGAGTATACATTTTAAAGAACGTTTATAGAACAACATAGAAATCGAAATTTTATTTCAGGATTTTCATTTTAAAGCCACTTTGAATCCAAAAAATGTAGCTGAACTAAAAAACAAATTTTACTCATAAATTTCAATTCCTTTCTAAATTTGCCGAAGTAAATCGATAAGTTATATATCAGCCAATGTCCATCAAATAATAGAGTTTGAGTTTTGAGTTTATTTCATTTATTCCATAAGGCTTTTCGCCCATGATGGCAATACAAGCATACATATATACATGTACAATACAAAGTGAGCATGATTTATGTGCATAATACAGCGAACAAAATTAATATTAGATTTACATTAACTTTTCATTGGAGAAGGTCAAGCAAGGTCACGACATAAGAAATCTTTATATTCTTAATAATTTCATTTCATATCATTTAAAGTATGACTTTAATATAAATTTGTTAAGACTAGTAATCTGAAAAACATTATTTTCTCCTTAAATTACAATCAGAATTTGTATATATATATATATACATTGAGATACATGTAGTAATATGTTATCTTTCTCGTAAAAAGAAAGATAACCCTTGCATGAATTTAGTACAATAATAACAATATTTATATATATAGTATAACAAGAACATACAAATTACATCCATTTTTACTACCAGCCTTACCGAAACGAAATGCAAGACGGGAATCATGGATTACATTTAAGCATGAAACATGAAAATTGCATTAAATATCAATTTTCTACATGTCTTTTTTTTATCTAGAACGATGTTTTAAATTCACATTAATATAATGTTGATTTTAAAATAATTTGTTAGCAGGGAGGGCTCGTGTACCCATAACAGTTGGTAAGGAAACAAAGCGACGTATTGTAATAAAACAGGATTCAGTGGGCAATTTTGACGTTCTGTGTGAAAGACATCAATGAAACTCATAGAATAAAATAAACGAAAATTAATCTGAAATATGGTCAATTTCTCACATGTCAGTTTTCAAGACGCTTATTGAAAATTCATAAGTTTCGCCTTAAAATTAAATTTCATCATCATCATCATCAACATCATCATTATCATCATCATTATTATCATTATAATTATTATTATTATTATTATTATTATTATTATTATTATTACTTATTCTTATTCTTATTTTTTTACTTTTAATATTTAAATGCACACATTTAAACATATATGTTTAGTGGGGTTATCAAAGTAAAATGTTTTGTTACCCTTTCTTATTGTGACAGTTTATACTTTGCTTAACTTACCAATAATAGGGCGATGTGCGAGCATTGACCCAGGCTCCTTTTTATAAGCAAACTTTCCAGACACAGAATACATATCACACAGATGAAATCTTCTTCTGTAAACTACAGCATTGATATAAGTATTGTTACTTCGGAAATAACTTAAACACTGTGTATAACTCACATCGGTTATAGATGTAAAGCACGATCTTGTTTCAAGTCCATGATTATAAACAATCATTAAATTTTCTTCTTGGGCGTCTATTATAAAATACATCAAATAATGTAACAAATAAAAACATATTACACTACAAACATACATTTTCCCCAGAATTTAAAAGAAAAACACGTATTTATTTCAAATATATATGTTTATAACTTTTTCCCTAACAATTAAATTGATACATAATGAAATGAAAAAGAGTTACACTTGAAAAGTATAGCATGCGTATGATTAAAATCCAGTCGTATTGTTACTTTTAACGTATTGATTTCTAAATAAACTACAAGTTAAATGTTGATGCGCCGCAAAATGATGTGAACAGTCACAGTAATGTACAAAATCAGCAAATTGCACTCTGCAGTTGAATATCCGAAGCAGTAATCAATATTTTTTTGTTAATTTTTTTGGTATGTGCTGCTTGTTTAATAAATGAAGACGAAAACAAACTTGGGAACAAAAGTGTTTTCCGATGCAGGGAATCGAACCCGGGCAGCCTGTGTCTACAACCTAATGCATAAATTCGCAAAGTAATGCCATGTCAGAAATTCTGATTACTCAGTAAACAATGTTTGTCTGTTTTGAAAAAGATTGAAAGGTCTCCTCCAAGCAAAATAAAGTGGGTAACAAATAAAAATTAAATGTTATATATACTTAAAACAAATTGAAGACAAAAACAGAGGTGGAGAAATAAACTAGTTTTTATTGAACTTTTAAACGTGTTTTTGTTGTTATTAAATGATTTGTATGAATGAAATAATAAAGAATGAAATGTTTTGTAATTAAATATTACACGTTTGTTCGGTAAATATGGTAAATTATCTAAATAGTATATACGGTAAAGGGTCAACTCGTCCCTATACAACTCGGCACAGGTCAACTCGGCAAAGGTCAACTCCGCCCTCTATTAAAAACCTATATTAGGATATAGATTGTTTAATTAATAAAACATTTAAGGAGTAAATAACTATCAAAGTATTTAGAAGTACGATCACTTACACACAGAAATTGAAAAAGTTGGCAGTGTACATGTACAATAGATATATGTACAATTTAGCTCCACGCATGTACGTATTGTTTGAAATTATCTTTGTTAAGAAGAGATATCAAGACTATATATGTTAAATATTGATCCATAAATAAAGTTTTTATAGATTAAATTTTTATCACAATAAATGTTATTTTTAACACTGTATGTTCTTTAATACGACCAATGTTGTTTTAACGTTATTTAAGTAGACAAAACATGCATATAATTGTAAATTCTTCCTTTCTCAAAATTCACATACAAATTGGTACTGTCATCAATAAAACTTTTCAATATCATTGAGTAGAGGTCTGTTACCGTGAAAGTGTTGAACAATGAAAGTTATGATGAAAACATATAAAATGTAATAAAAGTAATTCATTGCCAGTAATATATAATTATGGGCCGAGCTGACCCATGCCGAGTTAGAATAGGACCGAGCTGTAAGCTCGGGGTATGGGCCGAGTTGACCCATGCCGAGTTAGAATAGGACCGAGCTGTAAGCTCGGGGGGGGGGGGGTGCACGTTTTGGGGCCGAGCTGACCATGATTCAGAATATACAGTATAGAAATAATGCATGCTAAAATAACCCAAGAAGGCGACTAAAAAAATAAGATTGGTAAACATGGTTGGTTCATAACTTATACTCAGGCAAACAAATGACAAAAATATAAAAATGGTCTTATGTACTCAAATCACGCTAAAATGACATTTGTAAAAGTCCCAGCATGAATTTCTGTAAAAATTCTATTTATTTTGGGTTTGAAGCGTAAAAATATCTATATATGTTGAGCCGAGAGGATCACCAAGTAGTTAGAAAACAAGTCATGTGACTTGAACAAACCCTGGAAGTTAAGTCATTCATTTGACATGCTCTTTAACCTTTCCAAAGGTCACTGCGACAACTAATGTGATTTTGTTTATGCTCTAACCTGACCCACGTGGGTCAAGTTAGGAAACCACCATTTTATTCTTTATAAGGAGAAAACTTTCGTTCCTAAGACTGCCTAGCGTATTCATTTTACGGACATTTACAGATTAATGAATGAAAAATTCAAAACGAAGAAATGAAAACTTTGCCTGTGTCTCCCTTTAAGAACTAATAACAACAAAAATACGTTTTTAATACATTTTATCGATTTCGTAGACCCGATATTATATTTTCGCTGTACACGGCCATTTTTTGCTCAAACTGCACTTTTTTTAGATATTTTTTTTTTTATTCTGAAATTTTGATTTGCTGTAAAATCATTCAAAGAATGCATAAATATATGATTAACATAATTGTTTAAATAGATAATGCACTATTTCAAAAATAAATCTTATTAGTCCCCTACCGGTTAAACCGGAGGGGACTTTAGGTTTACCCTCCGTCCGTCTGTCCGTCTGTCTGTCCGTCTGTCTGTCTGTCTGTCCGTCCGTCAGTCAGTCCGTCCGTCCAGAAAACTGGATCCCGCGATAACGCAAAAAGTACTGAAAATATTTTAATGAAACTTGATATATGGATAGATGGCAGTATGGAGATTATGAAAGTCTTTTTATTTTCTTCCTATGTAGAAAATTCTGGTTGCTTTTGCAACTAATAGTCTGAAAATATGGCAAATTTAACACATAAACTGGATCCCGTGATAACTCAAAAAGTACTGAAAATATTTTAATGAAACTTGATATCTGGATAGATGGCAGTATGGAAATTATGCACGTCTTTTTCTTTTTTTCCTATGTTGAAAATTCTGGTTGCTTTGGCAACTAATAACAGTCTGATTTTTTCCTATGTTGAAAATTCTGGTTGCTTTGGCAACTAATAACAGTCTGAAAATATGGCAAATTTAACACATAAACTGGATCCAGTGATAACTAAAAAAGTACTGAAAATATTTTTATGAAACATAAAATATGGGTAGATGGCAGTATGGAGATTATGCACATGTTTTTCTTTTCTTTTTATGTTAAACATTCTGGTTGCTATGGCAACAAATAGACTGAATTTCAAGATTTCTGTTTAAATTTTTTAAGCTTTTTCACTATAAGTTCTTTATTTCTTAAGGTGTTTACTTCAAACTTTAAATATAAGTATTTGGTCATCAACCACATCATATGTGACAAGGTTTACAACTGTATCACAAAATTTATCAGAATTATCTCCCTTGAACTTAGAATTTTTATGAAAAAAATGTTGTCTTTTTTTAAAATAACTTCTTTATTTCTTCATGTATCTACTTCATACTTCATATATATGTTTCTTATTATCACTCAACATTTTTGAGAAGGTTAAATACTCTAGCAAGACTATTTTCAGATTTATGTCCCCCTTGAACTTAGGTTTTTTTTTCGAGAAATTGGTATTTTTTACTCCAACTTCTTCATTCCTTAAAACTTAGAGTAAAACTTACATCATATATGACAATGTTCATAAATCTAGCATCTTTATTTCAAGAATTATCTTCTCATTAAGAATTTTGCATTAAAATATGTTATATTTTGGTAACAGGGATGTTTGAAAAAAATACTTTAGAGTCTCCTTCAGTCTGTCTGTATGTATGTCTGTCTGTCTGTTCATAAAAACTGTTTCGTGAGATCACTTTTAAAGATTTTTTCCAACAAATTTACTTAAAAAAGAGAAAAGTTGAAACATTAGTTATTCTTATTCATCCTGAGAAAATTGGACCTTTTGATTATTTGTTGTATAAACATAATTTCCTTACTAGGCAGGGAAACTTAACACATTACTGTGATATAGACAAACTTAGAACTCAAAAGATTTAAGTTCATTCATGTCATTCATTCACTGGTAAAATTGAATGGCCAATGGCCCATCAGAATGTTGCTGGGATTCTAACCGATAGGGGACTTAAGAATTGCTTGCAATACTATGATAATTGCTTGTTTTCGTAGTCGCGAACATGTTTTTGCGAAAATAATTTACACGTGTGGTTTAAACACCTAAAAGGGTATTAGGGTTAAACAATACCAAAATCCACCTAGCCTACAGTGTCAAGAAAAACTCCCCGACTGACCGAGGCATAATTTAATGATTGTATACTAAATTTAAGATTTTCAATTCAACCTCTTTTTATTATTTTCAAAATGTAAGTTTACACTTATCCGTGTTTGTTCTAAAACAAATTCTTTATATCGTCGAATCACTTTTGTTGAACGTTTATTTAATTCCATGACGCCCGGTGACATGTTGATCATCAGAAAAGCTATTTTTATTCGACAATCTGAAATATGATAAACAAGATCGACAAGGAAAGGCGGCATTCAATGAACGCAGCCCCCACCCGACCCAGCAACAAGCTGTGTAATTTTGTTAGAACAAAAAAATTAAACAAAAACAAGACTAAAATTTTCCCCTATTGCTGACTGAACGAATGCATATGTAATGGACGCCGCGTGCATGTGGCGTTTAACAATGCAGCAAATGGCACATTCTTGGTTTAACAATGAGTAGAATACCAACTGATAGTAAATGTAACGAATCTATTTAAAATTTTAAGATATTCAGGATAGCAGCCCAATATATAAAATCTTTGTTTCAAACTACGTCTTGAAAGCTACACGTTATATGCATTTGAACATGTAAACATAATTAAAAAAATCATTTATTAAACTAATTTTAGAATGGCAAATGAGATTCCCGGATTTCAGTTTGTAATTTTGAAATGACCAATGAACAATATGTGCAATCAATTATTATCAAAATCAAAGTCGTCATAATAGATTTTGGACCGATAAGAAACTGTCAACGCTATATTCATGCAGTGTATGCATGTAATTTGAGTACGCATAGCTATAGTAATATAATTGTTATTATTTCGCTATTTTTTCGCAAGGGATAAAATGAGTTTCTGATACAGTTGGATGAAACAAAAAAGATTCGAAAAAATCTGGAAATAATATATGATTGACTTTATAAACAATACTTACATCGAGCCTGCAATAATTTCACTCAAAATCATTCTAGCGTATTTGTAATGTATTGAAATTGCTCAAGTAATTGTTTTTTTTTACATTTTCAGCACACCCATTCCATACAAGTCATGCATACTCCAGTATAGGACGCATGTAAGATATATGTATAAACTTGTTGGACAATACAAATTATCCTCTAAAACAAACCATGTTAAGCTTATACCACCAAGTGAAGTGTGACGTTGACCTTGAAGGTAGGGGTCTGGGTGCTCCGCATGAAACGTCTCATTATTGTAAACATTTGTGACAAGTAACTTCAAATATCCCTTGTACAATGAAAATGAAAAAGATGCAGTCTGGAAACCACATTTACCCTATAACAGACCATGTTAAGCTTTGGCCTCCGAGTGTGACATTGACCTTGAAGGTAGTGGTCCGGGTATTGCGTATGACACATCATCTAATTATTGTAAACATACAGTTGTGCTAAGCAATTTCAAATCCCTTGATTGCTGAAAGAGTTATGCACAGTTAAGCTTTAACCACTAGGTGTGACTTTGACATTTGTGCCGAGCAATTTCAAAATCCCTTGATCTATGAAATGGTTATGGGCCTGACACAATGCCATCATATTAAAGTAGTTTATTCACGAGAAGATGGTAAATATTAAACAGAAAGTTAAAATTATCTTATTGTATTTGAAAAAAAGCGATTATTCAAAATAACAAATTGGAAAGTTGAACGCATGTCTTTTGGGATATTTCAAATACACAAACGAACAATAAACAGAATAGGTGAGCACATACATACTAAAAGTTTTAAACAGTTAAAGTTATTAACTTTTCAGTTCAATTTAGTTGAATGAATGGCTGTTTCAGAAAACAACATGCAAACATGATACCAACTCTGGTGGTGATAAATGAACATATTTATTAAATGTGATATTGTTTTTTTTTAAATATTTAAAAAAACAACTTAAAAAATATACTTAGTAAAAAGTAAAAAATATATACAATTTAAGTAAGGATGTAGGGCTTGTATGTATATTTTTACATTTATTTTGGTTATTAACGTGGATCGAAAGTGTCATTTATAATGCCGAAATAACTTCCTTTGTTCACTTGAAATTCCTTTTACATTCCTTTAAAATATTTAATACTTGTTGGAACCTTAACATGAATCTGGAACCATACTGCTTTATAGGCATATTACAATATTCAAGCGTAAGTTGCAGCTGCCCTTCCGAGCATTATTTCTGGCACGAGCGGGCACTCTGGCAGAATCACTGATCTTCCGATAACAACATCATGTACAAAATTTGATTATCTCGGGAGAGAATCGAACCAAAAGCAAAAAGGGGCAAGTAGTTTTATATTTGCTTCTTTAACTAATTTACCGCGAAAGCCTCAAATTTTAACTTGCATACAAAATTCACTGTAACTGACACTGTTAATATATTGCATGTGAATTTAGTATTTCATGATCACAAAAGACGAAAGGTAAATAAGATTTTATTTATCTTTCTTATAAGTGTTTACATTAAAACAATCAGTGTTTGTATTATCGCACGTTTATTGTACATATATATGATAACATTTTAGTCATGGAACAATATAAAACAAGTTCACAAATGAACTTGATGAGATTCATTCATGTGTGGTATTGGTAGCCTTTCTTAAGATCAGAAACGCGGATGAAAATATAGAGCTTTTCAATTTTCAAGGTAATTCTATAAAATATGTTCGAGAGGAAGTAATAGATTCCTCTGGGCCGTAATTACATTCCATTATCTCATCAGGGACAATGAAAGTACACTTTCTGAAAATTAAGAATGAAATCAGGTCCACACAACACACCTAATGTTTGTTTACTTCAATTTTGGGTAATGGGAACTGATAATATTGTTGACTTATCACTACGATGATAAACAAATACAAAACAGACTACAACTTTGATTTTATATTGGTATAATTGCTGAAAATAAGATATTGCATTTTTTTGCCTTTTGTAAAATAAAAATGATAGCAAACGTGTCAGATGAAGGACGTTTTACAGGAGATGTTTCAATTTTGTTAGATATAACTGTTGCTCGGCAACTGTGTTACAGTGTATGCTACACGATATGCGTCTCATTTCATTCCAGTAAGCAACTTCCAGAAGGTGTCTGTTATCAAGTGGTTGAGGTAGCTGATTTAGAATAACTTGCCCTCATCGCTGTAGGTTCAAATCATACCATGAGAAAACTGTTCATTTAGTTTATGGCCGGCCAGTAATTCTACTCAGCTGGAGTGAGGACACTTTAGGTCTTCCATCACCGGTAGAGATGTAAAACCCGCCTTGTGAGCTGTGGTATATTAAATTTGGCAGTTCTACACAACCTTTCATGTTTACTATTTTGCGTTTTGATGAATTAAAGATAGACATATTCTTAAAATATTTTACAATATAAAATAAAGCTATGCCTAAATATCGAACGAATAACAATTAAACATGTCATGTATGTCTGTACAATATCCATATTTTTATGAATACGCATTCCTCTTGATGCAATATGACGCCATCAACATCCCCTCGTGTTTGCTTAATCGTTTACTTTACAGGGACTCATCTGAGGTATTTTGACATGATAGGACTGGAAATATTTTCTGAGATTATTATTTCATTTGATGTAGGTCTGGACCAATTATTTGTGCGTGCATTTTCAGCTTATTTACTCTTTCCGTTTTCCACAATGACCATTTCTGTAGTACAAAGGACCCAAAATGAAAAACGTTGCAACGCCTTTCGCTCGAGATCGACCAAGAATTGTACAAAAATCGATTCCAACTGATTTCTGAATATACTTCTTTGTTATCCTTTGTGTAATTTTGTAATTAAAGTGCTTCATTTGATATTCGTTAGATCTTGAAATTATATGTTTGATCTTAGTGGAGATATTTATAAACTTCCAAAAATATTGTTATTCATCCTACTTTAAAATAAAAATAAAGAAATGGAAATTGTGAAAAAGATATCTATTCACCATTTCATAGAAACTTTTTATTACTAGTTGTATATCTCTAAAAAGTACTAAATAAGCGAGTCTTATCTTATTTGGATATATATATTTCAGCGTAAATGATATACCTCAGTACATAGATTACATAATTATAATCTTAGTTGTAAATAATATGAAACAATGTCATAATGATTTTTAACTTTAATAGGTCAAAGTGGACATAGGATATCTAGCTTCGGGTGACAGTTAAGAAAAGATAAGAAAAGATAAAGACTGAAGCTATAATAGGAAACTGAAGGATACAGCGGAATATTTGGTCGGAATTAGGGACAAATGAACTTACAACACACTAAATGAGAGTTAATTAGAATATGCGGGGCTTTTTTTTAACATTTATATCATAGTGTATCATTTAGATAGTATCATTTTAAAGGCCTTCATCAGTATCCGTTATGTCACACATTTTCGACACTTGCACTGTTCACATCGCTTGTTTTCATTTCAAAATTAAACCAAGATCTTTATCTTTTGAAATTGCTTCGCATCAACGTATAAAATCATAGAATTTTATAAATAATCTATTTTTTTAACTATGAGAAAGCCGACATCAAGTCACTTGAAGTTCATATTGTGATGGGTAAGGAAATAATCTTTTATAAAAGTTTTTTAATTCAAGTTCAACTGCCGTCGCTATCATCTTGCTGTGATCCATGTCATCATTAATAGCAATAAATTTCCTGAAACGATACAAAAAAGCAACCAGAAACGATTAATGTTAATGATATTCCGAGTTGCAAAAGACAATGTGCAGTCGCTTACATAGATTTTTTTATATATTTTTTAAGCAAATTATTGGCATATTTGATATCACAATTTGCAATGATGAATTGACTACAAGATGATTTTTCGGGTACATTGATTCCACCACTTTTAAGTGTTGAAAATTGAGTGCCGCCCAAGCCGGTGATAGGGGGCGTGACGGATGTTGCACCTGTAATTTTGCTGACTTTAATGCTTCCGAGGAATCACTTTTTTCACATATTTTTAGATTTGATTTTAGTTCGATTATCGCAAAATTTTGTTTCACGTGTAAAAAGCAAATGAGTGTTATAAATGTTGCACACATTCAGGTTATTTACATGTAATCAAAATTAAAAATTTCACTAAAAAGAATACCAACGTTTAGTCAATTATTACGAGTATTTGCAAAATTTTATTTCACATTTGCCAATAATTTGCCATGGTAAGTATACAAATTTCCCAGATTTCTTTTGAAACTTGTTTATAACGATATTATCAATAAGATATTGCCTCTTAAAAGACAGAAAAAACAACGGAATACTCAATGAATGCCCAAAACGACAAATAATATTAAAAATGACACAGGTTCCATATGATTGAACCTACTTATGGACAGCACTTTTAAATACAAATTCTTGCATTAGATCAAGCGTTCATTAATATAAATACCTTGGGTTATCCGTGATTTTGTTTAAATCCCATCTTGCTTTTATAAGTATATTTCGGATCATAATAAAGTAGTAATTATCATCTGTATCTAACGTATATCTGTAAAAGAGGTCAGGATTTATTGTCAGAGATATTATATATTGCTCGAAGCCTTTTCGATATTTATACAATTGTAAATCCATTTAAAAACAGATCATTTATGTTTATTTTATTCGATAAAAAATACATTACATTGTTACTGATAATTCAATATGTTACAATATTTAAAGTTTATTTCCTAAACCTATAAAGATATAATTTAAGTTACTCTACAATAAAGATAAAAACAGATAAAATTTTAGCCAAATTTATTAAACTAGGTAAACCATCACTAGTTGAACCGTTGACAAATCTAATTAACATCTCAATTAAATCAAAAGTTTTTCCGACTAAATTAAAACAAGCACAAGTAAAACCACTTTTCAAAAAAAAAAAATGACGCTATGACCAAATCTAACTATACACTTAACAAAAGTTCTAACCGATCACTTTTTAAATTTTGATTATTTTATAACGGGTCAATAGATCCTTATAAAATTTTGCAGAGATGATTTTTGTGTCAATTTCTACCGATTTGTGGAAAGAAAAATAATTTAATACGGTTTCATGTACTCGCGCGGGATACAGGGCGCGGTTTACACATTTTGGCACGAAATGTTCGTGCAGAGCGTGGTGAGTATTAAATTTTACATTGCATAAATCCTTGTTAACTTTATAAGTGAATAAACATAAAACATGGCACGAATGTCGATGCAGGATCGTGCCGTAGCAGTTGGAATGTTGAATGCTGGAGCCTCAATCAGACAGGTGAGTGGCTGGTCATAAAAATATTTTATTAAAAATATCGATAAAGTATTATTTAAATAGAAAATGTTATAATTTTATTATTCTCAATGTGGTTATTCTCTTCGAAATAAAATAAAAGTCGGATCTATTAGTATTATTCGTTTTCATGTATAAGCGAAAACTCAGGGTGATCGGTTAGAACTTTTGTTCAGTGTAGACCAGTAAGTTTATTACCTATTCCATCTAAACTTTTTGAAAAAGTATTATTTGTATCAGCTCTCTGCTTTTTTTGATGATATATTTGACAATTATTTATGTGCTTTTAGGAAAGGCCATGGGTGTCAAACTACTCTGTTAAGACTGCTTGAGGACTGGAGACAGGCCCTGGGTAACAATGAATATGTGGCAGCAATTTTGATGGACTTATCTAAGGCATTTGATTGTCTGCCACATGACATTCTTTTAGATAAGTTAAAAGCATATGGCTTATCAGGCCCTGCCACCAACCTCATGCATTCTTATCTGTCAAACAGGAAACAGCAATAAAAATAGGCAATATTGTAAGTTCATGGGCTAATATATCCAAAGGTGTCCCTCAAGGATCAATCCTGGGCCCTCTACTGTTTAATATTTTCATAAATGACATATTTTTCTTTATAAAAAAATGTACTTTATATAACTATGCAGATGAAAATACCCTTTCTTTTCGGACTAAACATTTTGATGAACTAATATGTACCTTAGAAAAAGAAAGTAACTATCTTATAAATTGGTTTCATTTTAATAAAATGCAAGCTAACCCTGATAAATTTCAAGCTATTGCTGTAGGGAAGAAAACTTTCACTAAATCCCCAGCTTTCAAAATTAATACAAGTGAAATAACATGTGACGAAATTGTAAAACTCTTTGGCATCGACATTGATCAACAATTAAATTTTAATTTTCACATAAGCAATATATGTAAAAAAGCTGCTTATCAGTTAAACATCCTCAAAAGAATAGGTCACAATTTAAATCAAACAAATAGGCTAACAATCTTCCATACTTTTATTTTGTCCAATTTTAATTTTTGTCCTATGGCATGGCATTTCTGTTCAGAAAATAATACTAACAAGATGGAAAAACTACAGGAAAGAGCACTTAGATTTGTCTATAATGATTTTAATTCAAGTTATGAAGATATGCTGATAAAAGTTAATATACCAACTCTAAAAATAAGAAGAATGAGGGCTATGGCCATTGAAACTTTTAAAAATTTTCATGATATGTCTCCTGCTGTTCTGTCTGACCTTATTGTCAAGAAAACTACTGGTATAAATTTTAAATATTCAAATATTTTGCAGATCCCGCAAGTAAGAACTACAACTACTGGTAAAAAATCTTTCAGGTGCTGCACCTGCTTTATGGAATACTCTACCTGAAAATTTTAGAAAATGTTCAAATTTTGCTCAGTTTAAAAAGTTAATTTCATCCTGGAATGGTAAACAGTGTAAATGTATTGCTTTCAGCTAACTTCTATATCTTTATTTACTCCACTTTTTATTTATTTTTCTGGGTATGAACATTTTCTTTTGGGTCACATTTATCATTTAGCTTCTTCAGTTTTTTTTGTTGTTTTTTTTTTGCTTTAAATGTGTTTTTGCTTTTCTTCCCTGTTTATGTTAATATTATCATTTAGTTTCTAGATAGGATGTTGCTTTATTTTGTGATCTTTTGTTTTGATTTTGCTTTTTGTTTTGTTGTTTTTTGCTTATCTTTCCAGCATGACTCAAGCTAGCTGTTAAATGAGTTCAACTAATGACTTACATGTTTAATACCTTCTGTCTTTGTGTAGTCTGATAACCCAAAGTCTTTCATATTTAAATAATATATATAATGTATGGTTTTGTTTAGTATTTTTATTTATTTATTTATTTAAATAATTCATTAAATTTTTAATTGTTTACTCGGTATATTATTAAACTTTAAGTAAATTTTTAGATACTAGACTTTGCTAGTGATGTAGATTTGGGTAAACTATCATTTTTAGTTTTTTAGCATATGATTCGTTTTTATAAATATATCCTAAAAGGTCTATTTTATGCATGTGATGTATATATATCATGTCTAATCATTTTTTATTGTAGCTGTTTTATCTTTGTTGATCTTATACTTTATGTTATATACAGTCGGTTATAAAAGCTCCTAGAGCTTATGTTGTACTGTTGAAAACTTGCCGACTTGAAATAAAACTTATCTATCTATCTATCTATCTATCTATCTATCTATCTATCTATCTATCTATCTATCTATCTATCTATCTATCTATCTATCTATCTATCTATCTATCTATCTATCTATCTATCTATCTATCTATCTATCTATCTATCTATCTATCTATCTATCTATCTATCTATCTATCTATCTATCTATCTATCTATCTATCTATCTATCTATCTATCTATCTATCTATCTATCTATCTATCTATCTATCTATCTATCTATCTATCTATCTATCTATCTATCTATCTATCTATCTATCTATCTATCTATCTATCTATCTATCTATCTATCTATCTATCTATCTATCTATCTATCTATCTATCTATCTATCTATCTATCTATCTATCTATCTATCTATCTATCTATCTATCTATCTATCTATCTATCTATCTATCTATCTATCTATCTATCTATCTATCTATCTATCTATCTATCTATCTATCTATCTATCTATCTATCTATCTATCTATCTATCTATCTATCTATCTACAAAAGACCCATAATCATCATTAATGCCGAAACCAATGCTGTCATTGACAATATTCTAGAACTCCATTCTGTTAAACAAACACATGATTGTTCCAATGTAATAAAGCATTCATACTATTTTAATTCATACTATTTTATCATACTGACATTAATAAATATACAGATTAAATGATCCAACATGACTTCCTAATAAGATGTTAGTTGAGGGGACATGTTAAGTATAACTGTTAGAAGATTATTTTCGACAATACAGGACAAACCTTTACATTTTTACAATACAATAAATCGTACATCATTCATTTTTAATTGTATATAAATCAATTAAATTTATTGCTTAAAGGCGCCACCTACTTGTGTTTTGGCTTTAATATTCTCTTTCTTCTGATATAATCAACTATTGCGGAACATTTTAAAAATGTTGACTTTAACATCTGAAATGAAAATATGTTTTTACAAGACTGTTCTATTTCGTAATGAAGCTTGTCTTTAAATACGATAACGTCTGTCATAAATACTTTGACCCCTCTCGAAAATTAAACCAAAGGGAAATTAAAAAATGAATTATATCAAATGATTAATATTTCGATAATTCAACAGAAAAAAAGTAAAATATGCAAGCCATTTCTGCTACTTAGTGTCCCTTGCCACAATAAGCATATTTTACTTGCTATGGACTATATAAACTTTTGTTTGTACAACATAATTATCATCTCTTTGGTCATACTAGTGTGCTTAACGTATAGTGAGTACCTCAATTGTAAATCATGCCATTCAGTCTGACAGCTTTTATACACATAAACTGAACAACTACTTTGAGAAAGATTAAAGCTGCTATTATTATATGTCTAAAACATGATGTTTTTTGTCAAGTGACTCATTTAATGACTCAATGAAAAACAGAAGCATGATGTGTGACCCTCGATTCCTTGTGGCACAGAAGAAAACGAGTTGAAGCAGAAAACTACATTACCTTGACAGGAACATGTAAGTGTAAGAGATACTAAGAAAATCGATGCCGTATGGACCTTCTCTGAATGCATTATCTTAGCTTTTTACAAGTACCAATACGAATAAGAATTGATCATTTGAATAAATGTATATATTCGATGGCCTAAATCTTTCTTTTTGCGTTAATTAACTAAGGTAAAAGTCAGATATACTTAGATGATGCAATAATTAAAAAAATAATGAATGGATATTTGCAACAAAATAGAAATTTTCTGAAAGGTGTAAAGATATTTTATGACGGTACTGTATTAGCGGGTTATCTTTTTTGTTTTGTTATTATACTTTTTATTGGTAAACTGCCTTTTGAATAACACTGACATTTGAATTACCTGTTTCGAATCAGGATCTGCCAAAGTATTATTGTTCTCCAATTCAACAATATGATCTTTCAAACAATTTAATGTTTCGTCGATAAAGTATCTTATCTCTTTCTGAAAATTAAAGATAAAACAGAGTTAATAGTTAAACTTGACATATATAGAAAAATCCGTTTTCGTTTGGTATATCGCTTGGTAGAAAACTTAATTCTAAGATCCCTAGAGGTAAAAGTGACTTGCAAATGTCATTTTTTTTCCCATGTTCACAACTTGACCAACCTATATTTTTGTTGGCTGATTAAATTTAGCATTCTAATACGTTTTTTTAAATAACTTTATATTTCGCAACCTGTTATTTGGTTTATACAGAATTTATTTAATTTTGATCGTGTAGGAATCTAGAAGCTTATAGACACATATCGAATCCGTTCTTGGAACCAACAAGTACTGAGCAACGAGTGTAAAATTTCTTGCTCAAGAAAACAACGATTGCCCCTGACGGGGTTTTGACCCATACGGCGATGATTAGATTACTAGTCCGACGCGATAACTTCTCGGTCATGTCGCCACACGAACCTTTTTATTTAAAAAGGGGATGATCAACTTCCTACTTAGATCAAAGACAGTAAAATAGGAAAACATGCATTAACGAATAAAATCACGAGGGTTGTTTGTTTAAAAATGCATGTCTCGGGGCGCTATGAAAAACTAGCTCACTTTTATGCATGAATAGCGAATCTATCCATCTAATAAAGTACCCCGACTTCGGGCTTCTGCAGATATTAATGCACTAAAACAAATGCATAAACATACAGTTATTACACACACATTTTATTTACATTTTTAGCAGTACTGTCTACAATAACACGTTCAGTCATAAAAACTGTATTCTCTATCAAAACACGTTACTAACCTTTTGAGTTTTAAAATGCATATGCAGTAACTCTTCTAAATCTGTAATTGACACTGCCCTGCAAGAACAAATATTTATGAAAATATGAAATATGTCGTTTAAGTGATTATCCTAACTTGCTTGAAATATATACCTGATGTTTTGTTAATTGACCCTTTCCTTTAGTAAACAAATGTAATCGTTTTTATGAGACATTCATACAAAAAATATACATTTACAAAACTAGAGGTAATAGAATTTTGTTTCTTGCATATCAGACTGGCGTTTCCATAAGTTTTACCCATGCTGGAAATTTCATCTGGCATATGGGATGCCAGATAAGTCGCGTGCTGTACAA
>NW_026862572.1:0-5973 GCF_026571515.1 Ruditapes philippinarum
ATTTAAAGGACAATTAGATGTTTATTTGAAGGGCCATTTAGTAGAAATGAGCGGTGTATTCTTAGCCCAATTTGTGTGACAATGCAAAGCTTTCCTTTTTTGTCATTTTGCTCAATAAAAATGATTACTCTGGAAAAACTACATGGGAGAATTGAAGATCTGAAAATTTGCGCACTAAAGTTATTTGTCTAGACCTCCATCAAATGGTAGACAAATCTCTGAAAAAAAATATTTCCAGTCCTGCCATTTCGAACCAAATCTCAGTGGAGTTCGTTTAAACGTTATAAAAGTTATGTTACACCTTGCTAAAGAGGGAAAATTATTAATTTCTGAGGCATAACATGTGCAGTTAAATGATAATTCAACGGATCTGACATATTTGATATTGATTTGACAATGTTGTCAAGGTACAATAAATGACACAAAAATATTCTTCGGAAGTCATCGATTGTAAAACTTTAT
The DNA here is from genome assembly GCF_026571515.1 of Ruditapes philippinarum. Taxonomy (NCBI): domain Eukaryota; kingdom Metazoa; phylum Mollusca; class Bivalvia; order Venerida; family Veneridae; genus Ruditapes; species Ruditapes philippinarum. Next base: position 463 of record NW_026862572.1, read on the forward strand.
TTTATTTTGTACCACATCAATAACTCTTTCCTAAGCATGACCTACATTAACTTTTTGAGTTTTAATTATGTTTGCATAGCGCAAAAAATGTTTTTTGTTTAATAATGTACCCTATTCGGACAGCTTGTCTAGCGAAAATAAAGAACAAAATAAAAGGATATATCGCACGGTGCATATCCATATCGGTACCCTCTTTGCGAAATCTGCTGAAACGGTACCCTCTCTGAACATGCACAGGTTATTCTCTGCTCAAAACAAACCAGCGATGGATACCAATCCAGTAAAATTTCATTGTAATAAGGAAAGGAGGTATGTCACGTAGAAAAGATGTATACCACGGAACACTAGGATGTTTTATTTATGCGCTGATTTGTCATGTGCCCGATTTTCATGTACTGTAACTTCACAATAAGCTACAAAAAATCGACATGTCTTGCTTCGCCCATCACCTCGACATATTTTTCGGGCTGAAATGAACCTGTGGCTTGATTATATATGCATCATACATATTTAATATGTTCATTTACACATCATCTTCGGACAAATGGCAGTATATTGTCAAAAATAAATGTAAAATTCATAAAAAACCCTACTTTCGGTTTTGCAGCGGCACGGGCTACCTCTCTTCATTTGAATTTTTACATCACAGGTACCCTCTCATTATTTAACACATAGGTACCCTCAAAGCACGACATATGCCTTTATTTGCGTTAATCGTTAAGTGTGTATGTAGTAATACTTTTTACTTTTATGTAAATATTACATACTAAACGATTAATGTATATGATCAGTTCATGTCCTGGGATTGACAAATATGCATTTTATTTGGATTTTAAAGGCGTTTTGAGCTCCAAACCCCAAGTGTCTGTGTCATAATATTGTAAAATCATAATATTGAAAATGATAATGCTATATGTATAATACGCAAACGATTAGTTTATTTTGCATAATACTCCTACGTACAGTGCTTATATACAATGTTTGGAGATCAAAATATGGATTTTACAGTAGACAAACGCTGATTCATGTTCAATATTCAATATTTATCATTTATAACATCATAATGATGTCTGGTCTAATATTACATGTGATTTTCTGTACAAGTCTACGACTGTTGTTTTGCATTTTAATCCCTTGTACTCCATGCTACCGTTTTTTTCTTTTCAGACTTAGTGAAAATTTCTATGAAAGTTTCAAACTTTGACGTGTCTTAAACAAAACAAACCAAAACAAAAGTGGAGTGTTTCGTATTTCTAAGCGTTTTGAATTTTACCGAAGACATTTTTACTTATCATCGAATATTACTGCAGTCTAATAACATATAATGTACATATGCTCTACAAACAAAGGGATTGGGTATCGTAAGAGATTACATTATCATTGATTGACTTAAATGTTGAATTTGTTTCAATTGAAATAAGGCGGTGCTAGGGTGGAGTGTGAACATGGATGATAGCATATACTATACCTTCAACATTTTCATATCACCAATTTATGTTGCCATATTGCTGTCACTATATCTTTTATTTTCCAGATACAAAAGGCGTGAAGGCAATCAAAGGCGTGATTATAATTGGTCTGGGATTTCTCTGTATTGTCATGTTTCTGGCAGGATGTACTAGATGCTGTGCCAATGAGAGCAATAAATTTCGGATAAATTCTATAGTTTTTGGTTCGGGTGTCGTTGCAATCATTGCAGGTCAGCAATTTTAGACATAAAGTTTATCCATTCTTTAAATGTGTGACGAGTAGCACCACCTCTTTGTGGTATCATACACACAGTATTACCATTTTCAAAAATACCAACACTCGCCATTCAGCCAGGTATTCGAAAAAACATTTCTTTCGTGAAAAACGCCTCCTTTCTAAACAACATGCAGAGCTAATGATTCTTCTTTTAAGAGGAGTATGTCATATATTGTTTACCCCGTAAGAGTTTACACACATGTTTCGAGCTTCGCACTATATACACTAAATCAGACAAAATCATGGCTGATGGCGTGCCATGTTAACGTTGGCGCCCTATTCGTCCATTTTGTTATCGCGTGGTATTAAATTCTCCGTTTTGATTGACTTAGGGGTAGAAATGTTAAAATCTTGTTAAATGGGTATGTCGCAGCCCAGAAAGTACAAACAGTTGCTTTATTCAAGAAACTTTTTCCAGCGTGTTTGAAAAACTAAAATTGTACGTTTGTGACAATCTGTTTTGAAGATAAGTTCGATAAATGTTGTATCTTTTAAAGCAGGGGTAAAACGCAAAAACATTTGGTTTGTTTACTTCCTTGTTTACATTTAAGAAAAAAAAATGAATTGATGGTTATAGCCGCTGATGTTTTTTTTTTATGTTTTTGGTGTAATTTAACTAGGTTTTGAAATAAATCTCAAACAATTGAACTAAGCATTTTTAGTAACTAAACGAAATAAAGAAATGTATAGAAAATATGAAATGCATTTCACATGCTGTTTTTCCCCTGTTTTAAACAAGATCTATTTATAGTAATTACGATGTCTATTTATATTAATTTCAATTACAGGTATTCTAATTGGAATTGGACCTATCTTGTACTACACTGACGTAAAAGAGGATTACGATTTTGAGAGAGACGATCTTGAGTGGTGTTACTGGACGGCCGTTGGTTCCGCTTGCGCTGCCATTGCTGCTGGGATAATTGGAATTCTGGGATGCCTTTGGAGCTTCCGGTCATCAAAGAAAATGAAACTGGACGATTAGCGAAATTTTATTAATAAACAAATATTACGTCAAATGTATTGAAATATTTTTTTAAATTATATTATAAACACATATATCTGTCTCTTCGAATCTATTTTAGTCTGTTCGTGAGTAAAACGTAATCAAAATACTCGTTTTGTTTAGTGTACATGTATATATGACTTTACAAGTGACATTTTCATATACGAAAAAAGAAACAAAAGGGCCAAAATAAGCGATGTATCAATTGATATAGTAAGTATAAATGTTATGAAAATGTGATTATACATCTCAGTGTAGGCATCTATATCTATTTCTTTCATTTTATTATATATATTTATATATAAATATTTTTATGTGCGTCTTAAAATATCAGTGTACTTTTTTAGATTGAATTGAGAGAGGTGAGTTAGTGAGTGAGTGAGTGAGTGAGTGAGTGAGTTGGTGAGTGAGTGAGTGAGTGAGTGAGTGAGTGAGTGAGTGAGTGAGTATTTATCACATAGAATGCAAAAATGTATATACTAGAATTTATATTAAAAAGCAAAGACACTCGACCTTTCAATAAACAATTCACAATTAGATACAAAATACAGTTCACAAATATACAACGTCTATTGGACGAGGCGCTAGTTTCCAGCAATTTTGTTTGATGGCCTCAATTTCACACCACCATTTTTTTAAAAAACATTTAGACAGAATTTTGCGTTCAGTAAAAAAATAGTTCATTGCAGACGGCATTAAATAATTAAGTGGTTATTTAATTAAACAAGAATAATCAACGACATCAGGCAGATTTACTCTTAGTACAATATAGATTTTACGTGGTTTATTTTGGCGTCTAGATAAAGTGCAATATGGAAAATGAAAACGAGGCTTCGATTATGATTTATATTAAAAGGTCACATGGATCAAACACTGGAACTTCATTGGGTGTTAAATTAATATGTGATTTCCATATTTTGCTTTATTAACATCGACGGATTCTACTTTTCAAATCAATATCATAACGGGACTGCAGCAAGAGTTATTGTTTAATAATTAATACTTAAGGCGGATAGTCGAGAATTACATACATTGTATCACACTTTTTAACTTTCGATCAAAATGATTTGACTCTGAAAAAAATGTTTTGATTTAGCAGTTTCTTAACCTGAACGCACGTGATCTAATACAGTACAAGAGGGTAATGCTGCTGTATCATTATTTTATTATATAATATTGAAGATAAGCAATATTATTAATTTATTGAACACTCTATTTAAAGGCACAAATATGCCTCAGAAATCCATATTTTTTAATATTGTAGAAATGTCAAACATGTGTTTAAAAATGTATAAATAATTAATTAGGTGCATGTAAGATGTTTTAAAACTAACAATGTAGTGCTGAACATGCAGTTACGTGTCGTAAAGGTAGAAAAATGTAAACAAAGTAGTATTTTGACTTCCATACAAAAATCTAATTCACTATAGTTATACCAATTGGCAAAAGAATTAAAGATACAAAAGATAGTGCATGTATGAAGCAAATGAGCATGTTTTTAGAATCTGTAACAAGATTGTAAAAGTAAACAGTTTTTGAAAGAAAGAAATAGCATTTCTCGGGCAGTGGGTCTTTAAAGGCAATCAGAAAAAAGTTGTATTCCGTTTCTTTTTAAATTCGAAATTTGAATTGATCATTTGGAAGCAAAGTATACATAATGCTATAAATTTATAACGAACAAACTTGTTTGATTTAACATATTCAAAAACGTAATGTTAACTTTTCATCTTTCTGGACAAATGTGTTTTAATATAACATTTAAAAGATTTTATTGATTTTGAAAACAACCTACTATTTTCAGATTATTATTTAAACGTGTGCGTTTAAACTTTGTTGATGTATATCAACATAAAGAATATTTAAGAAATAACAACAAATTCTATCTTTTCAATAACGCTGTCAAACGCTAAAATTAACATATTCAACATTAAAACATCATTGTTTGACGTCAGATTCAATCCGAAAGGTTGAGATTGGTATTATTTTTTTAAATACTCGTTTTCTTTATTTTCACCACTCTACAAGGAACATTTATCGGAGTTTATTAAAAAGAGAAAATTCTAGTTTTCTTCTATAAATGCAGAATTTATTTTCATCAAATGGTGAGTGAAATATGATTATTTTCATATCACAACTGTCAAGATGAAAATAAATCACGTATTTATAGAAAAAAACTTCAATTTTCTGTTTATAATATACATTTTTCGCTTTTTTTTTAACATTAAAAATTGAAAGGCTTCCCCATAAATTTTGTGTATTGTCTGAATTTAGAAGAAAGTAATCCAGCAAGATACCAGTGAAAATACGGAAATTATGTTTCACAGCAGTGAAAAATATTTTTTACAGTGAAAATACGGAAAAATGGAAAAAAAACGGACTTTATTTCATCAATATTTGTAAATATTTCATTTATAGGTTTATAATATATGTATACATACATGTATATCTTATATGATCTTATATAATGTATGTATTGGCTACTCATATAATATATATAGGACATATAATGCTGGCTATTTAAGTATTCATCTGTGCAATACAAAACATCATATATTTACGTAAAAACGTGTATGTTGTAAAACTTGTAAAATATTGCAATAAAATATAATATTTTGCTAAATTGTTGTACGGTTCATTTGCATGTTTGAGCGTAGCAATGTTAAAACTAAATCTGTAAGCATCCATGCGTGTCCAATAACTTCCGACAAGAAAAAAATTATTTCAAGTTGTGAAAAGAAAATTTATTCATAGAACAATTC
>NW_026862573.1:0-60785 GCF_026571515.1 Ruditapes philippinarum
TCGGAAAAATCATTTTTTTATTACTACATATAATTATGAATAACTTGAATAGAAACAATACACACTTTCTTTCACCTCTTCGGGTACATTCTACGTCTACTAATTCTTTACAGATTGGAAATCACAGTACACCTAGACGAACAGCATCCGTCGTTCTTTCGCCTTTAAACTTTTCATCTGTTAATTCATTTTATATTCCACGATCCATTAACTCTAATATTTTCAATAATTCTTTACGCATTAGGCTTTCTCCTATAAAACATACCATTCTTAAGAAATATAATATCACACATACTAATTATCCTCATAGAGCTAGAGTGTATCCTTCTATTAATAAGTGTAATTCTAAGAGGTGCGGATTTTGTAACTTTTTATCGCACAGGTCTACAATAACCTCTAATGTAAATGGGAGAATTTTAATATTATTTTGAATACAGATATTGACTGAAAGGCAACTCATTTTGTTTATGTTTTAACTTGAAACACCCCTGGGTGTGGCATACAGTATGTTGGTCAGACAGGACGTTCTCTTAAAATTCGATTCCGTGAACATTTTTATAAAATGAGATATCGCACAAAATTTACAACTTTTCTATATCAACATTTTCGTAAAGATGGTCATTCATTTAAAACTGTTTCAATTCAACCAGTGGAACAAATAATTTACGATTCTGATGCTTCTGCTAGTTTTAAAGTTAAAGTAAGACACTTAGCAGAATTAAAATGGATCAAGAACTTACAAACGCCTTTCCCACTTGGCCTAAATGACTTGTATTGTTAAACATTATACTATGTGGACTTGTGACGAAGTTTGTAGAGCACTCTCTTTTCTTTTAGACAACATTTATGTCAGGTTTGGTAATACCTTATTAAAACAGATCATAGGAATTCCTATGGGTACTAATTGTGCACCCCTGGTCGCCGATTTGTTTTTGTACTGCTATGAAAGAGACCTTATGTTGAGTCTCTCTGAAGAGAAACAACAAGATGTTATAGTCGCATTTAATAATACTTCCAGATACCTTGATGATATTTTTAATTTAGATAATCCTTATTTTGATCAAATGGTGTCTGACATTTATCCGCATGAACTACAACTTAAAATCAAAAAATCAAAATTTTACTATTTCACGATTAAATGTTGAATTCTGCTTAAGCCGGTGCTAGGGGGCGTGGACGGTAACTTGCACTTTCCAGTACCGTCCATGAACAGGCTCAATCAAACCGAGCCTGCAACATTTTCAATTTTGCCGTGTTGGGCCTTCTTTAGGGATTCTGTATTTATCTATTTTAATAAAACGAACTCTTGAAATTTTAGTACATCATTTTTGGATCTTCATATTACTATCAACAACAATTCTATTCACACGAAAATTTATGACAAAAGAGATGACTTTGACTTTTGTATAGTTAATTATCCACATTTGGATGGAGACGTACCCCATGCAACATCCTACGGGGTTTATGTTTCTCAGTTAATTAGATTCGCTAGAGCTTGTAACAACGTAAAGGATTTCAACGAGCGGAATATTTTTATTACCAGCAAGCTTCTAAAACAGGGCTACCGCTTTCATAAATTACGGAAATATTTTACTAAATTTTACAATCGTAACTTTGATTTAATTTCTAAATTCAATAGTGATTTAAAAACTCTTCTGCGACAAGGGATTAGCCAGCCTGGTTTTTATGGCGATGTGGTTTACAAACTTCGTAAGATTTTGGGTCATGGTAATTTTTCTGCTGTTTTTACTAAAATCATTAAACGTTTTATTAAAAGAGGTTATGACCCTACTATTTTAAGACATACTGCATGTTTAGTGTTCAACCATTTTACAGTTGGACACTACGCTTTCCTCTTTTGATTGCATCTGACGAACCAAGTGGGAGACTCTATGATGGATAGTTCGTAAAGCCCTTTGGGACTGAATTGTCTTAATGTTTGTCTTCTGCCTTGCTTCGTCGGGCCCTTGTAGGTGATTTTCTTGTTGCTCTGTCTTCCTTTAGGACATTGAGTACTTTTGTTATGGTCATTGGGTTTACTTTTATATGTTTCTACATGATCATTTTAGTGTTTTACTTATTTTACCTTTTGTAACCATGACAACTGTTAGAATTTCACTTGGCGGGGATTCATTTTATTTACACTGTCTCGTTTATAGGAACATGGTGGGGCTAAGAGCGAGGTTTGGTGCACCATTAACCGGTTTAAACTCCCAAGCAGTCATTATTATGCTGCTGACCATTCCAAGGCGGCGCCCCACTGTGTTCCTCAGATGTATGTCTATGTTGTTTCATACTGTTTTGGTGACACTTTTGCTTGTGTCCCTTGTTGTTTTCTCGTCTACGGTAAGTATCTTCCCCATTGCCTCTAGTTTTTATTTCTTTGATTAACCCCCCCCCCCCTTCCCCCGGTCTTCTGTCCCCTTCTCCTTTGTGGGCCTATTATTATTTTCTTTGAATTCCTAATCAGTTACAAATTATTTATCATTTAATGATTAACGTGTCGTTGCCCTGTCCTTTTTATGTTTGGGGTCCGCCTGGGCTCCTGGCCATTGGTTCTTGTTGCTGGGTCATATGGGTGTTGCGTTCTTTGAACGCCGCCTTTCCTTGTTGATCTTGTTTTTCATATATTTTTTAATTGTGGATCATTTAACAATTAACAAATAGAGCAGAAAATTCCGTTCTTTTGATAGGTGGTCTAAATTTAGGGTTGGTCTTAATTATAGGGTGATTTTACCGTATTCTGCAATTTCAGATTAACGCAGTAGTATCATCTTGAGTGCGAATTACAGTGCCGTAACGTCGCAGTAAGATCGTTTTAGAAAAATAAAGCTACGTAATCTAAGAGCTGTACACACGCATTTTAAGCGAGGTAGAGACGCCGCACAATCTCAATGGCTCAATGAGTAGAAGTGCAGTAAAAAAATCGTAACGCTCGTTATGAGTATTTGCCCATTCTTGTGGAGTCCGCTTACGGAGACATTGACGTCCGGATTGTGCCCGTCCCGGCTGTTAATCAGTCATTAGTCAGCACAATAACACTATTATTAGTACGTGAAATTTCAAATAGCCTGGCACAAATGTTAAACATGAAGATATGGCGAGTCACACACAGGAACCGTGTGGCTGGTTAAAATGTCAAAGTGATACTTTAAGGTCAAATTCAAAAAAATGGGTCTCAAACAGGTTGTCTACACCATATCTCTGCCACTAGCTGGATTCCAAATAATCTGGAACAAATTTCAAGCATGATGAAATGTCGAGTCGCACGCAAGAACCGTGGCTAGGTCAAACTCAAATGACAATGTCTTACTACCTTCCGGATTATGCCTTGCTAGGTTGTAACTCTGTCATTAGTTCGAAGAATTTCAGAGAATTTGGCACAAGCAAGTGTTCACAATAATAAGACGGCATGTCGTGCGTAATAAGATTGTGGCTAGGCGAAAGGTCATACTTAAAGGTCAGATGCAAAATTGTTGTCGCAAACCGTTTGAAACTTTAAAAAAACTTATTAGGAACATCATCCCTACTTTCAGACTTGTAGTCAAGCGCAGTATCTTATGGATGACTCGCCTTTAAGAATCCCTTACCTTAGACTATAATAAGTTATCAAATATGTTTTATGAGTTTGCATAAAATAGTATGGTCAAGGAAAAAGAAAAACATTTACTAGAAGTAAAACAATATAGATATATAAACATATGCTAACTGGGTCGCCTCTACGGTGTAGTGGCGACATATAGGGATCACTACTCCGTCGTCTGTCCGTCCTAACAAACCCAGAGGTACTTGTGTAACTTGGAGAAAGGTAATTTTCTTTGATCCTAATAATTCCGTTTTTACTGGTGTGTCTTTTAAGCTCACCTGTAACAAAGTGACAGGGTGAGCTTTTGTGATCGCTTTTCGTCAGGCGTCCGTCCGTCCGTCGTCCGGAAACTTTTACTTTAAATGACATCTCCTCATAAACTGCTGAGCCAAAGTCATCCAAACTTCACAGGAATGTTCCTTTGGTGGTAACCTTTAACAATTGTTCAAAGAATTTAATTCCATGCAGAACTCTGGTTGTCATGGCAACCGATAGAAAAAATTAAAATATCTTCTTTTAAAAAACCCAAAGAGGTAGAGCTTAGATTTTTGGCATGAAACATCTTCTAGTGACTGTCTATCAAGTTTGTTAAAATAAAAGCCATGGGGTCAAAATTGGCTCCGCCCCAGGGGGTCATTGATTTTCCCTATATGCATATAGTAAAAACTTAATAAAACTTATTTTAGAGAACCCAAAGAGCTAGAGCTAAGATATTTAGCATGAAAGATGTTCTAATGGGTGTCTACCATTTTGTTCAAATAAAAGCCCGTTGGTTTAAACTGGCCTCGCTCTGTGGGCCTATATACAGGTGAGCGACTTCAGGGCCATCATGGCCCTCTTGTTTAAGCCTTGTGAGACTAAAAATGGCTAAAATGATCAAAGGACAAGTCACATAAGTACCACTTTGTTATGTTTTTATGTTTCAATATTAATATTTTTATCAGACCTGTGGTCTTTAAATTATTCTTAAATTTGTCCAGACCTCTCCTCTTATACCAGTGATGTAATTTCAATGAAACTTAACAGTATTAATTGGTAGGTCAAGTATTTACCTGCGCATTTTACACGGGTTTTCAGCTTGAATGACTTTTTAGCTGAGTTATGGCCTTTGAATGAAAAGGATGTTAATAAAATTTGTTAGGACTACTCCTCTTATATCTCAAATGTAATTTCAATGAACTTTTACAGGTTAGATTGGTAGGCCAAGTACTTTCGAATAATATACATGTTTTCTACTTGAACGAGTTTTAGCTGAGTAATCAGAAACTACTGGTGCAATTTCATCAAAGCTTTAGGAGAATGATCAATACTATGATTACGTGTGCATCTAATCAACATATTGCAGGTCATTGATTTTTGTCAGAGTTTTAGCCCCTTAATGATTTTTATTTTAAAATTCGTCTTGACCAGTTATACCACAAACGCAATTTCAATGAAACTTTTTCTATCATAAGGCGACACAAGGGATGGATCACTAATCACTCTTGTGTTTACCAAAGATGCACTAATTTCAATTCATTGGCAAGTAAGCCAATGCGAGACCTGCAGCCCAAAATCATTTCCTATTTGAATATTTTTGTTGTCATACTCTAAGATCATGTACAGTTTCAATAAATTATCTGCCTAGTTTTTCATAGACTTGATTTACATTTGGCAGTAATAGTTTGGGGCTTCGTTGAATAAGTTATGAAAGACCATGTTTTGTCTTAATCGTCTCATCCAATCATTTAAACAACACCAAAAAAAGTGTTTGTACATCCTACAATATTGAAATATTTTATTTTTCACAGAGCTACAAGATATACTTGTTAAGCATTACAAGAAATATTATGTGAGGACATCATTGTCACCGTTGAAGCAACAACATGATACGATTAAAATTAAAGATGTATATGTAACTCCTAAGATAGAAGTAAACAAGGAAGATCAATCATCAGTTGTTATAGGAAAAGATCAGACAAAGAAGCTAAGGAAGAGATATGTTAAAGGATACCATGAAATCTTTCGTACGGAAGGACAGCGACATAAGAAGATTTATATAGTAGGTGATGTTGGAACAGGAAAGAGTTATTTATGCAAAATGATGATAGATAACTGGTGTAATGCTGTAAGTCGTAGAACCAATGAATCAATTTGTGATGAAATTGATCAAGGAACAGCGGAAACAGTATCCAGTGATATAAATATGGCAAATGAGTGTGATGATGTCAGTCAGATGGGAGATTTTGAATTTCTTTTCTTTATCGAACTACAATATATGTCAAAGTATGGCGACATTGTTGTTATGATCAAGGAATTATTCGGAGATAGCATTTTAAAAATGGAGTTGATTGACAAAATATTTCAGGAAGACTCGGGACGTTGTCTTATCATCGCTGATAGTTTGGATGAGTGGACGCCTCCAAAAACTATTTTTCTTAAACCACATGTAAGCTATGGAATACCAAACGGAGACCTTGCCAAAGAAGCAACAGTCATCACATTATCTAGGCCATCCGCAAAGGGAATTCTTAATTTAAAAAACTCAGAGATTGATCTCAAGTTACAGTTATTAGGTATATCTAGTAGCTCATTGAAATTGTTCATCGAACAATATATTTCAAACACAAACTCAACCGGAAAGTCTTATAAAGAATTCATTAAAATTATGAAAACAAAGCAAATTAATCATGTAGAGAAAACTCCATTGTTTTTGAAACAACTACTGTGGTTATATTGTACCGACTTGGAACTTGGACATCCTGTAAGTGAAACTTATTGTCAGATTTTGAATATCATGTGTGGTTGGTTTGGGCAAAGAAATGACGGAAATGGTGGGCATGATGATCAAAATGAGGCAAAAGAAGATAAAGAAGTATTTTTGCCTGAAAATTTGCAAAAATATCCTAGACTTAGAACCAATAAACGAGTTTTATTTCTATTGGGTGCTACTGCATTTGAAGCTTTGACTCCTGGTTCCATATTTGGGCGACAGCATCTTCTGGAGAAAGGACTTTCTGAAGATGATGTCACTAAGCTAATACAATTTGGTATCTTAAATGAAAGCAAATGCTTTGACCCAACACAGGAAGATACACAATTTTCTTTCATTCACATGTCTTATCTTGAGTTCTTTGCGGCCTTGTATGTAACCTCAAATGTGGGCATTAAGGAAACCCAATATTTTGGAGAAAAACGAGATAAAATACAGACGGGTATAGATAAGCTTTTTGATATATGTAAATCTCTTAGCGACATATTACAGTTATCTAATGTTATGAAAATGGTCTGTGGTTTGTCTCCCATCCTGATTGGTGATTTGTCTAAGCGGATATCATGTATTGTAAATAAGGATAAACATATTTTAGATCTTAGAAGAGATGGGTATAAAAAGTCTTTCAGGAGAGATGAGATTATTCAGATACAACGTCTCTTGGTAATCTGTCTCAAAGAGTGTGGCTCTTTTGATAAGACGATGATTAATATAAGTGATCTATGCATAAATGATATTGAACCCAGTATACCTCTACAAAGAATCAACACAAATGACGTGATTTCTCTGAGTTTTGAAGATATAACAAGTAAACATGTAGTGGACTACATCACACAATGCAAGCAATTGCAACATGTTTATATTAAACATGTCTCCTTCAGTTATGAAGAACTTTCATTCTTATCACAGATGGAGTGTGTTAAACAATTGACATTGCGTGGTGTTAAGGTTGAAGATACTTTACAACCTGGTATAATTGACCTCTCTAGCCAGAAACAGCTTCAGATACTAGAGCTAATCTCCTGCATGAATATTAGAATTTCTGACCTTGTAACTGAACATCTTGAACAAGTGTACATTAAAGACTGTCCTAATGTATTAGATTTTAAACTTTTATCAAATGCCATCAGACTGACTGATGTTTACATTGAGACTTTTTATAGATTTTGGGAAACATATCATCAACGTCATATCATTGATATGTCTAGACAGAATCATCTCAGAACACTTACACTCGTTAATAATCCTGATATAGTAGTAACAGGATTAAACGTTGAACAACTTGAAGAGGTAAATATTCAATATATTGATGAATGTTACAATTCAAAAGATTCGAGACTGTTATCGTATGTAAGCAAAAACATGGAACTTTACATTAAAGATTTCACGACAAGTGAAGCAACACTTATACCGTTATTACAAAAGACAACTTTAAGACAGGTGACATTGAGTAATGTTAAATGTTCCGAAGAGAAACATAAACATATTGATCTGTCTGGACAGACTCACCTCCAAACACTTACCCTTGTAGAGAGTCCTAGTATAGTTATTACAAGATTAAACCCTGAGCATCTTCAGCACGTACATATCGACAACAGTCATCCTGTTTCACGTCCTTATGCTAGTACACCGGCATTAGAGTTTGAACTACGATCAAGCGCCAGAAACCTCACTGAGCTTTACAATTGTGGTCAAATTGTTAATACAAAAATATTGGAAATATTACCACAGATAACTTTAAGACAACTGACTGTAATACGTGTATCTCGAGATCAGCATGAACTACTGTTAGATCTTTCTCAACAAAATCATCTTAAGATTCTTAAGCTATCAGAGTGTAAAAATATTAGAATAAGTGGCCTCAACACTGAAAAACTTGAACAGGTTTATATCATTAATTGTTTGTGTGTATTTGATTTTGATATTTTATCAAATGCAAGCAAGTTAAGCGAAATTCATCTGGAAGGTCTTACCGGTAATATGACATCACTGGTTTCGTTAGTAGAACATGCCTCTTTAAGACATCTTGCATTGAAAGGTGTTACTCATTGTCAGTCTGGAGTTGAAGGTCAAACGCATGAAATACATGTAGATCTTTCTAAACAAAACCATCTTCAGATTCTTAAGCTGTCAGACTGTAAACAAATTAAAATTATTGGCCTCAACATTGAAGAACTGAAAGAAGTACACATACATACTTGCGAGTGTGTATTTGATTTTACTATTTTATCAAATGCAAGCAAGCTTAGCGAGATTAATCTGCAAATTCTAGCCGCTAATATGGCATCACTTGTTTCATTAGCAGAACATGCCTCTTTACGACAACTGACTTTGGAGGGTGTAACTCATTGTCAGTCTGAAGTTGAATGTCAAACTCGTGAAATACCTGTAGATCTTTCGAAACAAAACCATCTTCAGATTCTTAAGCTGTCAGACTGTATACAAATTAAAATTAGTGGCCTCAACATTGAAGAACTTAAAGAGGTACACATTGTTAATTGTAAGTGTGTGTTTGATTTTGATTTTTCATCAAATGCAAGCAAGCTTAGCAAAATTCATCTGGAAGGTCTTACATGTAATATGACATCACTGGTTTCGTTAGTAGAACATGCCTCTTTAAGACATCTTGCATTAAAAGGTGTTACTCATTGTCAGTCTGGAGTTGAAGGTAAAACCCATGAAATACCTGTAGATCTGTCTGGACAAAACCATCTTCAGATTCTTAAGATGTTAGACTGTAAACAAATTAAAATTATTGGCCTCAACACTGAAAAACTTGAAGCAGTTCACATTATTAATGGTAAGTGTGTGTTTGATTTTGATTTTTCATCAAATGCAAGTAAGCTTAGCGAAATTTGTTTAGAAGGTCTTACCGGTAATATGGCATCACTAGTTTCGTTAGTAGAACATGCCTCTTTAAGGCAGCTGACTTTGAAAGGTGTTACTCATTGTCAGCCTGGAGTTGAAGGTCAAACGCATGAAATACCTGTAGATCTGTCTGAACAAAACCATCTTCAGATTCTTAATATGTCAGACTGTAAAAATATGAAAATAAATGGCCTCAACATTGAACAACTGACTTTGTTTGGTTATACTCATTGTCAGTCTGAATATGAAGGTCAAACGCATGAAATACATGTAGATCTTTCTAAACAAAACCATCTTCAGATTTTTACGCTGTTAGACAATAAAATTATCAAAATAAGTGACATCAAGACTGAATTTAAATGGATTCAACGTGGAAAAAATCCTGGTATATTAAACATTGAACTTTTAGGAAATGCCAGAAGACTAACTAAACTCATCTTTACAGGTCATGTATTAGACGATAGATATCAATTCAGAAAACAAAGAGGTAATGTAATACATACATTTCATCGACTGAAAACACTCGAATTCCTGAATTTTGATATGGAGGCTAACGCTCTTACTTTAATTCCAGAAATGGTCTTTCTTACATCTATTCTCCTAGAAAATACAAACATGAGTTTTGACACGTGGCGTGCATTTGTTGATAGTATTCTTACCCTTCAACAATCTGTCGTCACCAAAGTGTTAAATACCAAATTGTTTTATCCGGGTTCATTCGCTAATGGTGAAGAAGTAATGCAATATCTCTATGTTAAAGATAATTCATTGTTTAAATTGACAAGGGATGTTGGAGTCCTTTGTTTTTGCTTTCAACGGAGGGAGCCTGAATGAAGAATATAACGGCATCATACACAATTGGGTTTGATAGATGACATCTAATATGAATCCAAAAATAACATATACGGTCATACAATATATAAACATTCAGATAGATAACACCATAATTTCTTTTTGTTAAAAAGTATTGAAATAGAAGCAAATTATTTCATTTTCTAATGTATAAAGTTTGAGTCACGTCCACGAGGTTGGGTAGTTATGCAAAAATGCAAAAAAATTGCATGTTGATAGTAAGAATTTATTATTATTAAGAAAATCTAAAAATATTATTCAATTAATAAATCATTGACTTAAACGCTTTGTTTTTCAAAAAATATATTAATAATGTATGATGATTCCTATGAATTTGAAAGTTTTTTGTATTAATATAATTTTAGAAAAATAAAGCATACATAATAAACATATTGTATGGAAACTTTTTATGATACAACTAGAAAACAGTGAATATATTTGTAATCTATTGTACAAGGAACAACTGCTTTTGTTGTACTAAAACCAGATGTGTTAATGTACATGTATGTTGTGTTTCCTTTATGTATATAGTTATAGTGACATTGACAGAAGTATTTAAGTATCAATCCCATAATATACATGTATTATTATATGTTTGTCCGTAAACATAATTCGTAAAATTATTTTATTTCATCATTGTTGTGTACTATTGTAATTTTCATAAAAAATAGTGTTTGAAAGTATTTTTGTAGAATTGCAATATTTCAATTGAATCGTAACACCACAATGTGTAAATCAGTCTTATTTATCAGTTAAGAAAATTGAAAACATTTGTACATATGTTTCTAATTGTCAGACGATTTTTAAGAATTTACAAAATTAAAATGTGCGCTTAATTTTACAAATTCTTTAAAGGAATTTTTATAAATGTACAAAGTATAAACTAATGCCCCCTCTTAATGAATGGTTTAGAATGTCTGGGATATCAATTGTCAATTCATTCATATTTCGGTGATATACATAGAAAATAATATCATATTATGCTGATATATATATCATTTATGGTGATAATTCTGTCCTATTTTGGTAATTGATATAAATAGTAGATTCTTTCATATTTTGATTATATCAATAGAATAGTTGTGTCTTATTTAGTGACACAAATAGCAAAATTGTGTCATAATTTGGCCATATAAATAGTAAATTATGTCATATTTTGGTATTTTTGTAATATAAATATTCAATTATGTCAAATTTTAATGATATAGATAGTCAATTCTGTCATATTTTGGTGATATAAATAGTGTTTTTCCCCCATGTTTTGGCGGGGTAATTAGAATTGTAAATTTGTCATATCTTGGTGATACAAATTGTTAATTCTGTCTTATTTTGGTAATATAAATAGTAAACTCTTTAATATTTTGGTGATACAAATAGTCAATTCTGTCATTTCTGCAATACAAATAGTAAATTCTTTCATGTTTTGGTAATATAAATAGAAAAGTCAATTTTGTCATATTTTGGGGATAGAGTCAATTCTGTTAAATTTTGGTGATATAAATAGTCAATTATGTCATATTTTACTAATATGAATAGTCAACTCATTCATATTTTAGTGATATAAATAGGATATTCTTTCATATTTTGGTGATATAAATTGCCAATTTGGTCCAATGTTTGGTGATATAAATAGTAACTTATGTCATATTTTATTCAAAATGTCACCTGGATTGTGAAAATCTATACATTACCAATCTATAACAGCCCTCAATTTCCCAAGAACTAAATTTTGATTTTATTTGAATGCAGATATTATCTTAGTCCTATTCTTTAAATATCTGTTTATAAGAAATCATTTGGAACACTTGATAAAGTAATGGTTTGATATAAAGCTATGTTCTTTTATTTGAAAATCTGGATAAAAGACTGTGAATGAACATAAATTGTGTGAAAAGCAATAAACCCACACAGCGTATCTTCAAGAATAGTTAACAAATGATAACATTAAGGTTAAAGCATGTGATCAGTTTTGTTCAGTGAACGTGAAATTAAGATAAGTATCGATATTACACTATAGTTGAGCATGCACATGTACCTATAATACACAAATATATTGACTGTAAATGATGTTGCCTGTAAATGACATCTGGAAATAAGTTTAGCACACCTGGCATTTTGACATGACCATACTGAAATTTTAAATTTTATTTGGACAATGATACTCATGCCTTACTATATATATAACCACCTGTAGTCAACATGCAATAATTTGGAACACGCTCTGCAAAAATAATGGCAAAATCTACGTTAAAATCGCATTCGACGCCTTACTGGTAATATAAAGAGAAGGGTTGAGGCTGTCATCTGGGTTTGCTGCAGTTACACACGTTATTAAAAGTTTGCCAACAGTGTCATTTTATGGTACGTAATCGTCAACATTTACCAAAAAGAAATGCGCCTGTAAATGTTTTGTAAACGCCCGGCACCATGCTTATAAACACTTAATTTTTTGGTAAAAAAGAACATATTTCCTTAGGCTTCAATAATTTAGTTAAGAATAAACTAAATTCATTATTATACCAGTTTATGATTACTAAATTGGTATCGCTACTTATGAAATTTCTATTTCTTAGCTCAATTAATTATAAGTCGTCATTTCATGACAGTGCTTTCAATCACAATTATTTTTTAATGTCTGGGATGTGCTCAACTTATTTCCAGATGTATATACATGTTTTTGTTTTTTTATCATATGACACTGAAGTACTATCATATATAAACTGTTTTTACTATTGATGATGATCCATGTAGTCAGCAGAATGTAGTAATATATGTAGACATAAAATAAATAAATTAATAAAGCTTCAAAATTCAGATTCGACAACATGAATCAAATCCGTAAAACAGTGCTCATGTGTATAACAAATTAACAAAATTTGAGAATTTCTAATTTTTCAACTATTTGATAACAAGTTTAACATGCCTAAAAATAATGTTATCAGAATTAGAATACAAATATTGAAAAGAAATAATTCTTTTGTTTTGTGTTTTAAGAAATCGTAGTAGAATTTGACATCTTCATCTACATCACCGTTGCGCAGTAAAGGTCATATGTCGACTTTCACACATGGCTAATTGGGAAATTAAGACCTTGGGTGGTCTTCGTGCATTATTTCGGGCACGACCGGGCCATTGACTAGAACCACCGACTTTCTGCAAGCTACCTTGATATATAGCTTCTTCACATGACGGATTCCAAAAGTCCTCGGCGGGATTCGAACTCACAGCGGTAAGAGGCTTGTGGATTAAAAAGAACAATATATCACTTACTTCTACATCGCATGAATTATAAAAATTAGAAAAGATAGCTATTGCGAGGGTATTACTGAGCAATTTTCAACAACACTTCGCAAGTCTGAAAAATGTCTAAAGAAAATGTCTAAAATACTTGAGAAACTAGTTGTATACTCAATTAAAGACATAATAAAGTCAAACTAAAGAAGGTTAGTGGCATTTGATCGGTGTGTTGGTCTCTAGAACCAAGGATCATGGGTGTGAGTCCTTATCCAGGAAACAAGTTGTTCATGCAGAGTGTAAAAAATGGACATCTGACCATATGAAAATTTTGACAATATGTGAAGGTATGGTCATATTGCGACCTGGCAGCTTTAATGGCAGAAGAAGACCTTGTGTGTCCCTCCCTCCGTTTATTATTTCAGAAAAGATCAGGTACCTTAACAGAATCACCAACGTTACCCAAGCAAGCTTCCTCAGATAAAAGATTCCAAAGTCCCTGGCCGGATTCGAACAATATATCACTCACTTTTACATCTACTTCTAAAATTAACAGATACCTAGTGAGGGGGAGTAATTGTTAAATTGATAAAGAGTATAAACTAAACTTCGCTTGTCATAACAATTCAGCTCTAGAATGTAATTGGCCTAAGATTGATGTGTTGGTCTCTTGAATCAAGAATCATGTGTTTTAGCCCTAATCGGATCGTGGCTATGTTTCCAGTAATTGTCATTTTCAGAAAACGTAAACAAGTTGTTCTTGAACTTAATGCCTTGTAGAGTGGGTTGCGTGGGCGTTGAACAGACATTTATCCATTTTAAAAAATTGCGAAACAGATATCGATAAATTGTCTACATCCCTTTTTCAATCGGTTCCTGGATGATTAATTATGAGTCATGCAAATGGTTTGAACAGGTCTACTATCAGAAAAACTCTGCAGAGCTTAGCGCATCTCTCTCTATTAGGATTCCTTTGATAGACTGTCACATACAGAGGTGTTTTAGCTAATTGGGTCATCAAGACTGTAATTGAACGCTTGTCGTAACTGTCATGTCTACGCAACCAAACGTTGACTCGTTGATACAGAGTAAAACAGCCGTTCGGTCATCCTATTTAAAATGACATTATGCTCATATATTCATAGTCAAGATGAGTGAATTGACTTTTTATCTCAAAATATTGACTGTTAAAATGGTGTTTGACCAACAGTCTATATTGGAAAATGTTTAGGATAAAATTTAGAATTTGCCTAAAATACAAAAAGACTGCCCCACTCTTTTTTACAAGTATATTCTTATTGATCTTTGCAGAAATTCCATTTGAATACGGGGGTTATTAATTGTTTATACAAAGTAAATTATTTAATCAAAAGGAAATATGGCATTTTGACTCTCACCTGTTTACTCACTATATACCCTTGAATGGGCATAATGTGACACTTTAAAGGTTACGTTGCCAGCCTTATTATGTTTCGTTACCCCGACATAGGATAACCGAGCCCCTGTTTTGTATATGAAGATATCAATGTTAGGTGTTGTAGAACAGAACATTACTGTTACTGTTAAAAATTGAAATTAATTAATTAAAACAAGAGCACCACTAGGCGGAGCATTATATGCCCGAAAGTGATTTTTAGAAAGGAAGAAGCATTTGTAAGACATGGGAATTAAATAATTTTACTACGACGGATGGACAGAATGATGCCAGGGATATAACATAATAAAAGCAAATTTTTTAGCGCATATAATTTATGTACTCGATATATGTGATCATCCTATGAAGTTTGACAGTTGTAAAACTTTTAACAATGTTAGGGTCATTTGATATTGACCTTTGACCTTGTGACCCCAATATAGATTTGGATCTTTTATACAATATAGGCAATCATCCTATGAAGTTTGAACACTACAAGCCAAATGGAAATTGTGTAATGCTCCGGAAAGCACAATTTTCAGTGTTTAGGTCATTGTGACCCTGACATTTAATCTTATGAGCCTTAAATCAGGAGGGGTCATGTATTGGACATTGATGTTCATCCTATAAAACTTTACAGCTGTAGGTTGAGTAATACTTAAGTTATTGAGCAAAAACCGTTTTCAGTTTTAAGGTAATAATGACCATGACCTTGTGACCCAAAAAAATTAATAGGGGTCTTCTATTCAATACTGACAATCTTCCTATGAAGTTTGAACACTGTGGGCCAAATGGAACTTAAGTTATGGTCCAGAAACCACAATTTTCAGTGTAAAGATCATTGTTATCCTAACCTTTGACCTTATGACCCCAAAATCAATAGGGGTCTTCTACCCAATGTGGACAAATCATCCTATGATTATTGTGGGCCATATGGAACTTAAGTTATGCTCCGGAAACTGTTTCCAGTTTAAAGGTTATAGTGACTTTGATCTTGTGACCCCAAAGTCAACAAGGGTCTTCTACCCAATTTGGACAATCATCCTGTGAAGTTTGAATATTATGGGCCATATGGAACTTAAGCTATGCTCCGGAAATAATTTTTCTGTTTTAAGCTAAGTGACCTTGATCTTTGACATTTTTACCCCAAAATCAATAGGGGTCTTCTATCCAATATGGACAATCATCCTATGAAGTTTGAATATTGTGGGCCAAATGGAACTTAAATTGTGCTCCGGAAACTGATTTCAGTTTAAAGGCAATAGTGACCTTGACATTTGACCTTGTGATCCCAAAAACAATAGGGATCTTTTACCCAATATGGACAATCATCCTATGAAGTTTGAATATTGTGGGCCGGATGGAACTTAAGTTAGGCTCCGGAAACCAAATTGCTAACGGACGGACGGACGCTATGGTGCATAACATAATATGCCAGAAATTCTTTCGGGCATATAAAAATGAAACTAACATCCTATTTTTTGGAAGAAGTCCGTCTGTTATCAGTTTGAATTCCTTGTTAGTTATAAGAAATAATTATTATATCATTGTTATGCAAGCATTGATAATATTTCTTTTTTTGTACTGAAAATTTAGAAATAACATAATTTTGCATATGGATCAATTTGCTACGGGGCGTGAGGGATGTTGCCCTTTTTCATCATTCCTCATGTAAAGACTCAGTCAAACCGAGTCTGCCATTTTCATGTCATTTTGTTGTGATTAATGCTTCCGAGAGATCGCTTTATTTCCAGATTTTTATACTTCACAACAGCAGATGACAAGTGCCCTGTACGTGACAGCTGTAAAGATTTGCACCGTACTTCAATTGAGTGTTTTTGTTTTTTTCTTGTCCTTTGGGATTATTGATGCCAGCACTATTAGTGTTGAGAATTGAGAACTGCATGCTCAAGCCAGCACGAGCACGTTTTCATTATCGCTAATATACAGACTCATTGATAATCAAACCCAGTCTGCAATTTTCATGTAATTGTGTTGTGAACAAGCAAATTCGTTGAATTTATATCCCCCACCGAGTACTGGTTATTATTAACACAACAACTGAAGACATAAGGCTTTATTACATGTATATATTAATCATGGCATAAACAGTAATATTCTTTGAACTTGATAAATATTCAGGGAAATAACAGAGCCATAACTTTGTGTTAAATAGTAATATCTGGAAAAGCCAATGAGATGTATGCATACTACATAACTAATCACATAACTAATCAAGGGCCAAAATCTGAGTTATAAGTATCTGACCGGAACAAGGCGACTATATGCACATCTCCTCTTAGTATCCCATAAAGTTTCATTGAATACCAGCCAGTAGTTACAGAGAAGGAGCACGAAAACAATTATTGCTCTGGTTGTATACTGCCTAAGTTATCAAGGGTCATAACTCTAAGTTAAAATGTCTGACCCGAACAAGGCGACAATATGCGCATGTCCTCTTGGTACTGAAGGTTCAAATTAAGTTTTATTGAATTCCAGCCAGTAGTTGCAGAGAAGTAGAACGGAAACAAATTTTTTTCTATATGGATACTGCATAACTAATCAAGGGCCATAACTCTGAGTTAAAGTGTCTCACCCCAACAAGGCAATGATATGCGCATCTCCTCTGGGTATTGAAGGTTCCCATAAAGTTTCATTGAATTCCAGCCAGTAGTTGCAGAGAAGTAGCGCGTGAACGATTTTGTCTCTATATGCATACTGCATAACTAATAAAGGGCCATAACTCTGAGTTTAAGTGTCTGACCGGAACAAGGCTACGATATGCGCATCTCCTCTGGGTATTGAAGGTTCCCATAAAGTTTCGTTGAATTCCAGCCAGTAGTTGCAGAGAAGTAGCGCTGAAACGATTTTTACTCCATATGCATACTGCATAACTAATCAAGGGCCATAACTCTGAGTTAAAGTGTCTGACCGGAACAAGCGGACGATATGCGCATCTCCTCTTGGAATTGAAGGTTCCCATAAAGTTTCGTTGAATTCCAGCCAGTAGTTGCAGAGAAGTAGCGCAGAAACGATTTTTACTCCATATGCATACTACATAACTTATCAAGGGCCATAACTCTGAGTTAAAGGGTCTGACCGGAACAAGCCGACGATATGCGCATCTCCTCTTGATATTGATGATTCCCATAAAGTTTCATTGAATTCCAGCCAGTAGTTGCAGAGAACTACTCCGGAAACGAAATTCGGACGGACGGATGGACAGACGGACGGAAGGGCGGACAACGCCAAAACTATATCCCCCTCCCGATTCCATCGGCGGGGGATAATAATGCTTCTGAGGGTCACTTTCTTTCCAGAATTTTTTACTTCGGACCAGTATCTTTTTTTAAAGATACTTCTTGTTTTAGTTCTCTTAGTCTTTTCTAAATGAAAATGAATCGTTTGTTATTTTAGGTCATTTTCAAGAGTATACCAGTACAATCTGTAGAAACACTTAATTTTAGATTTTTATAGTTCATATTTGTTACATGTAATGACTTCTGACAGATATTGTTATGAAATCCTACTGTAACACAGGTCTGTCTGAAAAAAGTAAATACTGGACAACACATGACGTTTAACACAAGACAATGCCAAGAGTATGTGTATTGTAAGAATGAAATTACATACAAGCACTATCTTGATATTTAAATATTATGCTAGTCTTTGGTCAAAATTTCTCGTCATAGTCCCCTTCCATAAATCAGACTGGCACCAATCCAGATATCTACTCATATTACAAATAAAGAATTTGCGGAATAACTAGCCATATTCATGGGCAGTGCAAACTTGTGCTATATGACACATGGCATTTAATTCTACATTTAAAGAAAACTAATCCTTAATTTTCTAGATATTTTTTTTTGGAAATTCAAAATATCAAATAAACCAAACACCATAATACTACTTAATACATGTCTCCTGCAGAATCAGGACTGAGAAGTTACATAAATAAAAAGTATTTATAATAACCCATATTATTCAAGGATTCTGGCATGAACATCAGTTCACTGCTACACTATTGGTTATGTATGTGACTGACATGGATCATATGGCCACTTTTCAACTTTACTGGTGAAGGTAGACCTCATGTGCCCTTCTGTTAGCTAAAGATACTTCAGCGAATAGGTTTTACAGTACTGCCTAATCCCGTATCGAAAGTCAACCAGAACCGTGACATATTTATGCCATGCTGTAACTCAATACATTTGTGTGATCTGAACAAAAGCTATTTTAATACAGGTAGATAGATGTATTTGGGACACTTCAGTCTATATTTTTTAACACAAAACGTTAGATTGATGAAATAATGCCACAAAGTTTATCAGTGGGTTCGCTGCCCTAATTATCACGTGACTAGCGGGAATTTAGGTTCGGATACCTTTGCATGACATTTGGTGACTCGTGACCCAAATGTTATTTTAATTGAAAACATGGCTTTGCAATTATGAAAAACGGTGTATTTATTCAATAACAGATATTGTACCAAAAACATGTTGGATTTATATTGTTTTGAGAGATGATTCATGAATAATTTGTTGTTTTTTAAATTGTACACTTACTAAAAAAAGTATATGGTGCGTTACTTAAAATAGATGCTAGAATTCCCAAAACTTGAAGTCCCGCAATATTTCATTTGAAAGCAGACTCCATATTGGTAAACATTCTCTACATATTTCCCTAACAAATAGTTGGGTACACAATGTCATTGAAGTTTCACTTAAAAACAAACAAGAATTTGTAACAGAGTTACCAACGTCCCCCGCCTCGAGGAAGTTTTATATGAAGCATAAAATCAATGCTAGATCTGCAAATGCGACAAGAAATCTATTAAAGAAATAAAATGAAACACTGAATTTAACAAGCAATTATCATAGTATTGCAAGCAATCCATAAGTACCCTACCGGTTAGAACCCCATCAACATTCTGAAGGGCCATTGGCCATTCACTAATGTTTCAATTTTTCTCTATATTCAGTAGATTTGTTGGAAAAGTTCTTTAAAAGTGATCACAGGAAACAGTTTTTATGAACAGACAGACAGACGGACTGAAGGACACTCTAAAGTTAATATTTGAAACATCCCTGTAACCAAAATATAACATTTTAAAAGCAAAATTCTTAAAGAGGAGATAACTCTTGAATTAAAGATGCAATTTCATAAAAAAATTTCAGCTCTTTTTGACTTATTACAAATATTGTTATATTTGCCATGTTTTAAGCCTATTTGTTGCCAAGGCAACTGATATTTTTTCAAAATAGGAAGAACAGATAAGACATGCAGCATAATCTCAAGACTGCCATCTACCCATATGTCAAGTTTCATAAAAATATTTCCAGTACTTTTTGAGTTATCACTGGATTCAATTTATGTGTAAAATTTGCCATATTTTCAGTCTATGTGTTGCCATAGCAACCAGAATTTTTCAACATAGGAAGAAAAGAAAAAGACGTGCATAATTTCAAGACTGCCATCTATCCATATGTCAAGTTTCATAAAAATCTTTCCAGTACTTTTTGCGTTATCACTGGATCCAGTTTATGTGTAAAATTTGCCATATTTTCAGCCTATTTGTTGCCATAGCAACCAGAATTTTCAACATAGGAAGAAAAGAAAAAAACGTGCATAATCTCAAGACTGCCATCTACCCATATGTCAAGTCTCCTAAAAATATTTCCATTACTTTTTGCGTTATCACAGGATCCAGTTTATGTGTAAAATTTGCCATATTTTCAGCCTATTTGTTGCCATAGCAACCAGAATTTTCAACATAGGAAGAAAAGAAAAAGACGTGCATAATCTCCATACTGCCATCTATCCATATATCAAGTTTCATAAAAATATTTTCAGTACTTTTCAAGTTATCGCGGGATCCAGTTTTGTGGACGGACGGACTGACAGACAGACGGACGGAGGGTAAACCTAAAGTCCCCTCCGGTAAACCGGTAGGGGACTAAAAATCTATCATGCTAAGCTTTGACCTCTAAGTGTGACCTTGACCTTGGAGGTAGGGACACTGGTGTTAGGCATGACATATCATCTTATCATTGTGACTATTTGTGCCAAGTATTTTCAAAATCACTTGATCTATGAAGAAGTTACGGATGGGACACAAAATATACCATGTAACAGACTCTGTTATTTTGACCTCTAAGTTTCACCTTGACCTTGGAGGTAAGGACGCTGGTGTTGCACATGACACATCGTCTTATTATAGTGGCTATTTGTACCAAGTATTTTCAAAATCCTTTGATATAAGAAAAAAGGGTGCCATAGTCACAAAATACGCCCGTTTACGAAAGCTTTAGATGGAGATGGGGGCATTATGGATAAGTGTTATCTAGCAAGCAAGTTTTTATCCTTGGCACTGTGTTGTTAAATGAACCTTAAAACAAATCAGTAGGGAAGATATGCTCAGGATGTGTGACCTTGACCTTGGTCGCAGGGACCTGAATTTTATGCAAGCCACTCAGCCTCACAATGATGAACATTTGTGCCAAATTATCTTGAAATTCCTCTATGCATGTAGAAGTTTTGCTCCAGACAAGCGTTTTGCTATGAGCTCTAACTGTGACCTTCACCTTTGACCTAGAGACTTGGTTCATGTGCAGGGCACTACGTCTCATGGTGGTGAACAATTCTATAAAGTAACATTAAAATTCCTCTATGCATGTAGAAAATATGCTCCGGACAACATCTGGATATTTAATCATCTCCAGTGACCTTGACCTTGCAAATATTAACCTAAATTAAATGTGTCACACCTGTAGTCATAAAAGTTACCATTTGTGCTACAATCCATCAATAAATGATGACTAACTGGTCCCTATACACATCTGCAAATTTTATCTGAACTTTGACATCTATATGTAACCTTGATTTTGGTCGCAGGGATCTGAATTTTGCGTGCCACACTCAGCCTCACAATGGTGAACATTTGTGCCACGTTATATTGAAATCCCCCTATGAATGTAGAAGTTTTGCTCCAGACAAGCGTTTTTCAATGAGCTCTAAGTGTGACCTTGACCTTTGACCTGGATCATGCATGAAGCAATACATATCATGGTGGTGAACATTTCCATAAAGTATTATAAAAATTCTTCCATACATGTAGGAGATATGCTCCAGACAAAATCTGGATATTTCACCATCTTTAGTGACCTTGACCTTGCATATATTGACCTAAAGTACATGTGTCATAGCCGTAGTCATGATAATGACCATTTGTGTTACAATCCCTCAATAAATGAAGATTAAATCCTCCCTATACACATCTTCATATTTTTATCTAAACTTTGACCTCTATGTGTGGCCTTGACCTCGGCTGCAGGGACCTGAATTTTGTGTGCGACACTCCGCCTCACAATGGTGTACATTTGTGCCAAGTTATATTGAAATCCCTCTATGCATGTGGAAGTTTTGCTCCAGACAAGCGTTTTTCAATGAGCTCTAAGTGTGACCTTGACATTTGACCTAAAGACCTGGTTCATGTGCGCGACACTGCTCCTCATAATGTGAACATTTCTATGAAGTTTCATTAAAATCCCTCCATACATGTAGGAGATATGCTCCGGACAAAATCTGGATATTTCATCATTTAGTGACCTTGACCTTGTATATATTGACCTAAATTATATGTATCACAGCCATAGTCTTGATAATGACCATTTGTGTTACAATCCCTCAATAAATGATGACTAAATGGTCCATATACACATCTTAATATTTTTATCTGAACTTTGACCTCTATGTGTGACCTTGACCTTGGCCGCAAGGACCTGAATCTTGCGCGTGACACTCCGCCTCACAATGGTGAACATTTGTGCCAAGTAATATTGAAATCCCTCTATACATGTGGAAGTTTTGCTCCGGACAAGCATTTTTCAATGAACTCTAAGTGTGAACTTGACCTTTGACCTAGAGACCTGGTTCATGTGCGCGACACTGCTCCTCATAGTGGTGAACATTTCTATGAAGTTTCATTAAAATCCCTCAATACATGTAGGAGATGTGCTCCGGACAAAATCTGGATATTTCATCATCTTTAGTGACCTTGACCTTTTTATATATTGACCTAAATTATATGAATCACAGCCATAGTCTTGATAATGACCATTTATGTTACACTCCCTCAATAAATGATGACTAAATGGTCCATATACACATCTTCATATTTTTATCTGAAATTTGACCTCTATGTGTGACCTTGACCTTGACCTTGGCCGCAAGGACCTAAATTTTGTGCGCGACACTCCGCCTCACAATGGTGAACATTTGTGCCAAGTAATATTGAAATCCCTCTATACATGTGGAAGTTTTGCTCCGGACAAGCATTTTTCAATGAGCTCTAAGTGTGACCTTGACCTTTGACCTAGAGACCTGGTTCATGTGCGCGACACTGCTCCTCATAGTGGTGAACATTTCTATGAAGTTTCATTAAAATCCCTCCATACATGTAGGAGATATGCTCCGGACAAAATTGGACGCCGCCCGCCCGCCAGGGGCGTTCCCATAATCAGTGATTTTTTTACAAACTCATCAGTGTGGGTCCTAGGACTCGCTGGGCTATCAATCTATGAGTCCCAAAATTTAGCCGACAAATCCAAGTTACAAGGCTTAATATTGCTTTAGTGATATAAAAGGTATATTAACAATGGAATGAAGATAAAATGAATTTGATTTCTACATTAATTACAATGCTTCTGTTACTAAAATTATTCAAACCTGTCAAATAAATTTAATAAGTTTATTTCCATTAATTTAGTTTGAGATTAATCAAAACTTCATTTTCCTGAAATTTTTTATGCTTATCTATAGTATAGCACATTATTATTTTTTATCTGTAGAAGATTTGCAAACATAACTTGAACACAATTTGGTATTTATTACCAAATTCCTGTTAGACGGGACTCCCTACTCAGAAAAAGTATGCATCCAAAAGATGCACATTATTTGAAACTTTGCATCCACAGCAAATTCAATGAGTCCTGGACTCAGGATGCAGAGGTAAATAAATCACTGCATAATACGTCCCGTTTTTCAAACGGGCGTATAAAAAGGAATGGACCGGACACAAAATATACCCTATAACAGACTATGTTAATCTTTGAACTCCAAGTGTGACCGTGACCTTGGAGGTTGGTGACCGATTGTTGCGCATGACACATCATCTCATTATTGTGAACAATTGTGGCAAGTATTTACAAAATCCCTTCAAAGATAAGAAAGTTATGGACCGGACACGACATATACCCTCAAATAGACAGTGTTGACCTTGAATGAGCAAGTGCGACCTTGACCTTGGAGGTAGGGGTCCAGTTGTTGCGCATGACACATCGTCTTATTATAACAAACATTTGTGCCAAAGTTATTTCAGAATTCCTTCAATAAATGACAAAGTTATGGAACCGGACACGAAAGTGTGATGGACGGACAGACGGACGGAAAGACGGACGGAGCCTATTTCTATATCCCCCTTTTTTCTTCGAAAAGGCGGGGGACAAATATGAATTGATTCAAAATTGATTTGTTTATCAAATGGTATTTTTTATTTGACCCGAATTTGATTAAAAAGTGTTATTTTAATATGTTTTTATGTACGGCACACGAACCCTGCCAAAATTCTGGTAGCCTTTGCAAATAGGGTTGACGCATAACATTACTGTCGCACAACGCAAAATAAAAGAAACATTAAATTTTGGGAAAGCAAAAAATAACCTTCTGTAAATTTTTTTTTTTATGGCACAAACAGCCCTTTAAAAAACCCTTTAAAAATTCTATCGACATAAAATACAAATAAAACAAGCCAAAAACGTATAATTTTATTACAAGAGCTGCCAGTAAGACAGCATACTCGACTATTCTCGGTGCTTGATAACAAAAGCCTGAATAATGAATTTTCCAAGTCCAAAAATGTCCATAATTCTGTCAAAATCTATGTTAGAATTATGGTCCTTTGAAAAATGCTGCCTATCATGGTCTCAAATAAGTGTGTGAAGTTTTCAACCTATATATTCCTTTTAGTAGTTTTTGAAGTACAAGCTTTCACACAAAAACTTAACAGAAGTGTTATGGCATTGAACCCTGCCAAATAGTGGAGTTTATACTATGTTTTTAATATACATGTATAGTTTTATACCCTTTAATTAAACTTCAACTCTTAAAAAACAAAATTGACAAAGAAATGCTTAAGTTACCAAGAAGACATTTTATTCATTTAAAAGTCTTAATATATCTCCATATATCATATATTTATAGCACTACTGACAAGCATATAACACAATAAATAAAATACATACGAGGGTTGTCCCAAAAGTCCGTGACAAATTTTATAGCCGGTTCATTTTTAACGCCAATAGAAAATAATTCACACATATAACCGTTAAGTTTATTATTTAACATTGCAACAAAAAATTTACCCTAGTTACTTAGAAATTTTCAGTATTAACGACATTGGTTTGAGTTGCCGGCGCACGTCAAATAATTTACATTTTGTTATGAATAGGCTGTAATTAATTACGTATATTTCAAATATCTGATGATGTGTCTGCACAATGTCACGTTGACTTCCTCTGCTGCTATGTTTAAATCATCTCTGAAAACTTTAGTTAAATAACTTAAAAAACGAAAAAGATACGAATAAATGAAAATATCTCATATAAAATAGGAAAGTTTAAATGGCGACGTTCGAAGAATTTGCGGCGCAGTGAACATGTCACTCAGGTTTCGTGACTATTTCGAGATGACACATGTAACGATTTTCAACAATTATACCAAATATAACAGTTTAGCAACATATTCTGAGCATTTGTGTACAAAAGGCATGAATGGAACCAGAGTTTTGCGCTACAAAAAGCGAAAATAAGGAAAACACGGATAGGAAGACCGATCTTCGTCGCCTATTCCTACAGCTAAAAACAGGAGTAACGAGACCGGAAGTTCGCGTATAGCAAAAATTAATGTATGCCATCCAAACATTCAACAGACATTAACAACCACATGATTTAAGTCAGAAATTGACGATTTATGGGTACCATTATTGCGTTGAAAGCCATTTGAGAGTATTTGAGAAAGGCGCCTTATATAGATTTAACGCCGTCTTTGACGTTGGACGTGCGCCGCGATTCAGTTAGTTGCCATGGTGTTTATGGCATATTTTTGTTGTTTGTTGATATTTATCTATGAAAATTTGTAAAAATGTTTAAATTATATGGGTTTATAACATATTAAAATATCAAATTCGTACCTGTTTTATTTAGCTTTTAATCAATCTTGTCACAGAATATTGGGACAACCCTCGTATTTTGTTTATCCTTTTAATAATGGATTGTCTATACTCAAAGCAGGGGCAAATCTATTTTAATTAACAAATTCAGCACTGTAAGGGATTATTAAGAATTTAGATATAAACAATCTGCTAAAGAAAACCAAATTAAATCCAATAAAGCTAGCCTAGCAGTACACACACACACTTTCAAATAATCTTTTTAAAGATGTACAGTCTCGTTAAACGAGTACCTTAAATAGAACTTAAAATATACTGATATGCAAACAATTAAAACACTGTGAGAATTTCCAACATCAACTAAAATTACATTTTGCTATTTTTATAACATATTATTGCAAATATATTGTAGCACTACATCTTCAAGAAACTAGCATCTAACATTGAACATTCTTTAAACCCATTTAGATGTTAGAAAGCTCATGCCTGCCCTTTTTAAAAAAGCAAAGATTTGATTCTGAGGCATAATGTGCCTTCATTAAAGCATTGTCACCTTAGTGCATTAATGGGTAAACTTCCTATTTGAAACAATACTTGTTAACCAGTTACTGCACTAAGGTGACAAGATATGTTTGTAAAACATGTATGCCCCCTATGGGCAGCCAATTAGTCATGTGATAAGGTTATCATGACTGACTTTTGACCTAGTGAACAAAAAATCAATAAGGGTTATCTACTGGTCATAACTAGTCACAAGTAATTATTGGGACCACATATGTGCAACAATTTTATAACAAAGTTATTACAAATCTTACCAAATAATATATGCATAAATTTTATGAATCATATAGGCCTCATTAATGACAGCCAAGTTGTTATATTACATAAGACCTTCAAATGTGTATACGAAAAGCATTTTTAGTTTAATATAAAAATATCAACCAAGGCAACTTGAGTTGTTGAGTAATTGGTCAGAAACTGTCTTTAAGTACAAGGTCAATATGACACTGATCCTCTGACCCCAAAATCAATAGGGGTCATCTACTGGCCAAGACCAATGCACCTACAAAGTTTGAGGGCCAGCAGCTATGGGCTTGTCAAGTTATTGATCAGAAACGGTTTACACCTACAAGGTTAATTTGACCATTGTCCTCCACACCCTAAAATCAATAGGGGTCATCTAATTGTCAAGTCAAATGCACCTTCCAAGTTTGATGGCCAACAGCTTATGGGTTTTTAAGTTATTGATCGTCAACTGTTTTTACCAACAAGATAAATATGACCTTAACCTTTGACCCCTTGACCCCAAAATCAATAAGGGTCATCTACTAGTCATGAGCAATCATCATACCATGATTGAAGTTCCTAGGCCTAAGAGTTCTTTAGTTACTGATCATTAACTGTTTTTACCTACAAGGTCAATGTGACCTTGACCTTTGACTCCAAAATCAATAAAGGTCATCTACTTGTCATGACCAATCATCATACCAAGTTTGAAGTTCCTATGCCTAAGTGTTTCTTATTTATCACTCGGAAACCATCGACAGAAATTTATGCAAAGCAATATTCTCTTCTTTGACGTGGGAGCATAATTATTAATTAACAGTTAACAGTTAATGTTGTATTATTTTGTTTAACAAATATATATGAATGTTTTACAAAGGTTTGAATAAATTTTTCCAAATTTTTCATTACAGCTTACATAATTTCAATATTTTAAAAGACATTTGTTGTTGTTAAAAGAGAATCATCTGCATTAAGAAACTTTTTCGAAGATTCTATAAAATCAATATTTATGACACACAGTCCTCTGAATTCATTTATTTTCTGTTCCGATATCTACATTGTGCATATCACATGACTGTATGTCAAATAATTATGTTCCAACAGTGTCTCGGAAAAGTAGTTTTAAACATTTCAGTTAAAAACTGACCTAAACTTTCACTCAACATCACAGAAATATTGGTCAACCATAGGTGACAACACTGATGCATTGAAGGTTTTTTACTTTTTCGTTTCCCATTAGGTTTTGCCTTTCTAATTCCGTTTTGCCTGAATCGTCTCAGATTCGACTGACGTTTCAATTTCACTCGCAATTTCTTAATTCGATCTCTTAACTTTTTACTCGCCTGTCTATCAAATTACTTTTTATCTGATCAGTTGTTCCTTGCATTTTTCTCCTTTTTACTTTCAATTCTGCTCTCGAGTCCTTTGCTAGCACACGAAGACTTGAACTCTTGTCTTTTGGTTGCATTTTACCGACGACTTTTCTTAAGTACTTTATGGCAAAGTTTGTACCTGTTAAAGTAACAGTGTACCGAGCAGGTGTTGCAAGCTTGTACATAAGGTATGCCAGAGCTACGTCCCCTAAACTGGAGTTTCTAAATGGGTTTTATCACTTTGTCCGGAAGCCCAATCCATTCCATTAAAGGAATTACATCTACACCACTGTAATAAATGGAGAGAAAAATGTCATGTCTTTTTTTATGAATCTTTAAAATCTAAAATGTGGTAACATATAATTATGCACATGGTATCAAGCTATATTTAACTTTTTTGTTTTGTTAAAGCCACACACAACAGGTCATATGGCTATTTTCCAGCAAGACCACAGTTACACCTTCGAGCCAATCTCATTATGGATGTACAACTACTACAGGGAGAGAATTCAATGCATAATGTAATTATTGGACAATGCAAGTTACTTCCCATAGTTTAATAGGCCAAAAACATTGAAAGTGTTTGATAAGTGTACATATTAAATAATAAAACAAAATTATAGTACATTTAAGATACAAGAAATACATCTATCCAAACGGTATAAAAAATTGTTAAAATTATAAAACTGTTACAGGTAATTTTTCTGTTTTTGGGTATGAAAAAGTATGAATGTAAAGTGAGTGACTCAAAAGAATTAAAAATCACATTTTTTTTAATTTTTTTTTTTTTTTTGGTAGGATGGAGGGGGCGGGTCGGGGTCACGGGGGATGGTAATGTTACACCAACACATAAAAGATATAGGTCATTAACTACCTTCCTTACTAGCGGAGAAGACCTCATGTGTCCCTCGAGATCTGTGAATTATTTCAAGCAGTTTAAAAAGGCTCCAAATATTTTCTCCATTTGGTAATTTTATGACACAAAATTTTCCAAACTGGGTTAGGGACTTTCTCCCTAAATGGCTAGGGGAAAGGCCTGAAAAATGGGATATATCTAAATGTTTAAAAAAAATTTAGAACATTCAATTACTTTACATGAACATATTTAATGAAATGTAAACTATGTTTTTCATAATGTTAGAGAAACACAATGTGGTTGTACTTTCTAGAAAGTGGTTAACACAAAAACCTATTTTCAATGGAAAAAAACACACTTGAATAAGTGACATTTAATGTTCTCTTATGTTCATGCTGAAATTCTTGCCAAAATGGGGGTTCATACTTTGACCAGTCAAAAGCTTGAGTATTTTACATATTAGTCAATTTCACAACTTAAAAATACATATTATGTATATAAACAAAAAAGTTTTAAAGAGTGACAAAAAACATTGTTGCACCTGCATACACATTGCACAGATAAATTGCAATAAATATAGGGGGTTGTGCACTTACAGTGTCTGTAATTCATACATTAATTAAATAAGATAAAATTTCACCTCTGACAGAATTAATTATAAAACATTTATTCACTGACCTCCAGATTGTGATATTTATTATAAATATAAGTATCCCTATTGTAATGATATCTTACAATAGACAGGTGTACAGAATACATTTCTTTATACACATTTTCATAAAGAAATGCCATATTAAACTACTTGCATATGAAATTCTGAATTATTTTCTTTCCGATCTATCATATTCAATATATATATAATTATCCTGACTTTGTAAATGGCTAAATATCCATTCTAACATGACCAGCATTTTTCCCTATTGAACATAGAAGAACCGAAAGTGTGTGTTATTACGCAAAAAAAATCACTGTTGAAATTCTATATTTAGACATAATTATGACGTAATTATTATACATGTGATGTAACCACTAAAAATGTGATGCGCTGAAAATAAGCACGGAAACAAATCATGTGCAATTTAGCTTAATAATGGTTTGACAGCATTTATTTGTTGGTGTTGTGTTAGAATCGAAGTAATATATCCAAATTGGTAATTTTATCGCTTGATAAAATCACTGCTTGTCGTTCAGATGCACATCCATATATATTACTCGGGCTACGCCCTTGTGATATAATTCCTCGAATCCAAACTCCAAACAGTGATTTATTGAGCTATAAATCACAGATTGGGATATATTATTTCTTAAATAACTTACACTTTTGCTGCATAGAAGAAACTTCCAAACCATACTGCGGATGTTAGCAGATGCACACAAACTAGAACCTTCCCATGCTCTTTGTATGTTTTCTTAAACCTCTGGAAAACGGTCAACTTCTCTTCTGGCACAGTTTCTGACTTAGCCTCGGTACTTTTATCAGATTCAACCTTGTCCTTTGCATCTGTAGCTCCACCATTGATACCTTTCTCTTTGTTGGAATATAGAACTGTTCGAGAAAAATGAAGATATCTGAACTGTGAGCTTTCCAACAATGCGGTTCTTGTCAGAGTAGATTCCCTCTTGTTTGAGAAAAGACTTGAATGTTGATGATGATCTGCAAATAAAAGGTAAGCTTGATATTAATCTATGAATTATGCATGGTTTTAAAGCTTAACATGATCAATTTAAAAGATCTCTGGAGAAAACCATTCATCATTTTTATGGAAAATTTCAAAATATATATTTATTGAAAAGTAAACAGTGCTAACCAATATGATACAACTGATCTTGGTCTGCAATAGTTGCATGAATTTTATGTGGCACACAAATTTTTTACCAGGAATTTTCTTCATTAATTTTGCACAAGGCCACCAAGCATGCCTGAAGTATGGGCCTTGGACAGTGACATTCAATTAAGATCCAAAAGATATGAAAGTTTAAAAATGCATATTTTTTCTACATCAAGGTCAATTACTCTACAAATCCTGAATAAATCCACACACAAACCACTAGGTGCTGACCAGCATTTCTGTAAAGTTTCATGACTCTAGGTCAAATAAGTTTGGGGCTGTAACACGCCACACAAATTGAAAATAGCAAATTTTTACTGCACAGACAGTTAAGAAAACAGTATTCATGTGCTTATAACTTTTTAACAAATTACTTTTTGAAAGATATTAAACCCTGAGATTTAATGACTTTTGTATTCAATATAATTTTATCTAAGTACTAAAAATAATAATATAAGGCCACCCATAAATACGTGTATATACCTGTTTGCTATTGCTGACATATATAATTAGTTAATTGCCGCAGGCATGCAGTTAAACTGCATGACATAAGGAAAATCTTTTCCCTGGTTGGTCACTCTTTAAATGGTAACACCCTAATTTTATGCACGGAATGCCCTCATGAATGATCAATCTTTACGATATCACACTTTACATGCTAGTTTTCGTAGTTAAATGTGTGATTTTCCTTCCGATTTTTTTTTCCAGCGGATTATTTTGTCAACTGCCCTGACTGATTTAGGGGAAATAGAAAAGAAATTTAATTTTTTTAAGCCTAAAAAAACTTTTGAGTCTGGGCTTTTCGGCGGGTTGGCTGGCAATAGCAAACAGATAAATTTTCATGAGTGACCTAAAAAATAATAATAAAATCAATAAAACATTTATCTCCACTCTTAGTAAGGTTTGAATCTCCCTAAATGACTCCTTGACCAAAATATTTTTGTGTTATTGAGTGATCAAATCATGCATGCTCTTTTTTGTTGTATTTCTTTTACAAAATGTTATGTTTTTTCCCTTTAGAGTTATCTTTTGTCAGAAACTGTTATATATAAATTAATAATTGCTAAAATAAAATAAGTTACCAAAAATATTGAATGTAATTGTATTTATTCATTTTTTGTTTTTGTGTCTTTTTTATATTTCAACCAATTTTTACATATCCGAAATAAAGTTTATCCGAAATTCCATACAATTTCATGAATGAAATCAATGATTTTTGATCAGCTATAGTGTAGGTTTTAATAGATTTTGCAACAAGATCATTTATACAAATAAATTCTTTCTTTTCTGAACTTTCATAAGCAAAATCTTTGAGTTTTAAAAGGATCAGACCTGTGACTTAACCAGAATGTGTCAGAATAACATATGTTGTTCAGTTTATTTAACCTTATTTTTCATTTGCAATACCCTTTTTGAATTTCCAATTAATTCTTATATGTATTATACAATAAAACAGTTATTTTAATATTGTTTTTTTAACATTTCAAGTATCAAATTATTAATTCCATAATTGTGAAACAACAATTACACCAGTTGACATTCGATCGCCACGGGTAAAATGATCCAAGCCTTAACTTGTGAAAATTAGGAAAATTTTCCAAGCTGGACTTTTCTGTAACTGAATCTGTCACTTACACAATTAAATTATTATGACGTCGACTGCAAAAGTCTAGTTATAGCTTGCATGTTTATCCGATTTAGCTGAGATGAAAAAGAAGTCAATTTCACCAAAAGTATTATATCCCAAAAACGGGAAAAGTGATGGTGTCAAATCTGCCCATACAGGGGGGACTGTTTATCATTAGCCAATTAGAGCGTCTCTTACTGTAAATTAACTGATAGCTTGCATATACAAATTGAAAAGTGCAAACTGTGACTTCAATGGTCTGAGATGGATCGATTACATGACAATTAACTTACATAAGTTACAAGGTATTCATATAATATGAGTGTGAGATATATTAGACATTTTGTTTATTGATATAGACATTTCAATGCACTGTCAATTTCAAGGATTAGCATAAGTTGGCCATTATTAACATTTGCTGAGAAAAAAAAAACAAATTATGGCAAAATATTATTATAACAAGGACTGATATAACTGTTGTGTTAATTATCATCACAAATGGCTAAATTTATTTAGCAAAACATGCCATAAACCACGGATTTAATTACAGCTGTGAATAATATAGAGCGGGTGAACCCGGATATCGTGTTTATTCGGATACTTTTTTATTTTCAAAGATAATTTTAGTGAAAGTGACATCAATTATATTTCAATTGCGTGATCGGAAACACACACATAAAATTTTCTTTCCCGGTTTTTCAAAGTTTTACAGCCGCTTAAAAAAATTAGAGAAAAAGTAAGCATCTTTCAGATAGGTTGTTTTAAATCAATTTCTTACTGGGTATGCTAAGGAAGATGTGAAATCGATTTTTGAAATTTATATTAAAAATGATGAAAATTTTAGGCAATATGAAAGTGTATAGCAAATAAGATCATTTTACTGTATATATGTGTGTATTGAGATGGCCTAAAGGCAAAATTCTGGTTGGTGACCAGGGCCAAAACACCGTTTTTGGGGAAGGGGCCTCAACCTTTTTCTTGGGGAAAATATGCGTGATTTTGGCATACTTTGGGAAACGGGGTCTCAAATTTAACACAAACTTTTAACAAGTTCTTCAAATTAGAAAAACAAAAAGCACTGGGAAATACTAATAAAGCAGTAAAAGACCTTAATTCATTGCACCATCATTTAATTTTGTTCTAAATTCTATGGGAAATTTCAAAACACTCGGGAATTTTGAGGACCAAACTGGGGAAAAAAAGAGGCTAGTTTGGTTGGGGAAGCAGCCTATATTCGGCCTCTACATAGAAGGGTTTTTTGGCCCTGATGATGTGGTATCCGTATGACCCGACAATATTTTCTTTTATTCTGCTCTTTCGGATACATTTTTTGGCATGTTATTTTTTTCATAGTACGTTAATATAATCATTGATCAAGATATACACCGTAGGGAACGTGTTACAGTATCGCGTTTTTCGGTTACAGTATAGAATTTTCAAGATGGAGGATTATTTATGGGAAGAGAGGTAGGTGATTTTTATTCAGGTCCATACTATACTAGTAGTTTAGTTTCTAAAAGATGTTTTTGTGCTTTGCTTGTAAGGAACAGAATCCGGTATCTAGTCATATATTTCTTCAGACCCTGCACCGCAGATTTATCTCTATATTATCTCATAAATGTGCAGATTTGACAGTTTAAAAATTTTAATCGAGAGACCAACGCATTTTTCTCCCATTCCGACATTATTTAAGCATGCCTAGATAAAGTAAATCTGCAAAACGTTAGTCCTCTATGTTTAGAAACGTTTATAAAAGTAAATGACCAGTTGAACCTATTTTCCTGTTGGTAAAATGCGTTTGAAAAAATAAACAATGTTACAGTATAGAGCGAGGTTAATTTTGAAGTGTTACAGCATAGACCTAGTGACTTTCATCCAATTTTGTTACAGTTTATACCCAGATTTTTGTTACAGTTTAGATACTTGCCAAAATTTCAAACAAAGTTCGTGTATCCATTATTTTTATGAAATAACTCATACTTTTCTATTTAATACATTCTTGAAAAGCTGTATTACTTTTTTTCTTCAGCAGAAACGTTATAGTTTGCTATTTATCTTACTTTAAGTTTCAGATTGAGACTTTTTGCAGAATAAGTAATGTCCTAAGTAAGGACTGTTTTCACGACAACAACAGTAACTTTTATCGAATTGTATTGAGAGAAGAAAGATAAGATATTGCTTGATATCATTACACATTATTATAATGCCCATTAGTAATAAAATAGAGAAAACATAATCCTTAACAGAAGTCCAACACAGAAAACATGAAAATGTTGCAGGCTCAGTTTGATTAAACCTGTTCATGGACGGTAGTGGTAACTGCAAGCTACCGTCCACGCCTCCTAGCACCGGCTTCAGCAGAATTCACATTAAACATGAACTGGTACACTTCAGATTTTTTAACATCTGTGGATGTGTTCATATGGCGGTTATCATGGAACCTTCAATGTGACACGTTATTGCCATTCTGTGAAAAGCGGCATATTACCCCCAGGTTAAAACTTGCGTGTGCCCTAAACGAGAATACAATGAGTGAAACTAAACAAAATGAAATTTTGAGAGGGGATCGGAGGTCATGAAGCCTGCATACCATAGATAAGCTGTCATAAAGACACAATTAACAGGCAGGCAATACCCTAAGAATGATTAAACAGTATTTAAGTGAGCAATACTACAACCTTTAATTTTATTTTATAAGTTGGAATTTCCATCTACCATAATGTATTTTGTAAGTATTTAAAAGGGTTTATGAATATTTTCAATTTTGTTGTGTTGGAATTTCTTTAGGGATTCTGTTTAACTCTATTTTGTTAAGTTTGGCTTTCTTGGATTTTAAGTTTCAACGACACTGAAGTCATGTGAAAACATTTCTGCTTTAGTGTAAAGAAAGAGCCAAGATACCCTTTGTGAAACATTAAAGACACGAGCGGGCACCTGACTAGAACCACCGACCTTCCGTAAATTAGCTTGATAGATTCCTCACATACAAAGAATCGAAAGTCATGATTGGATTTCAACTACAGCAGTAAATGAAAGATGATTAAATTTTGAAGTCGACGCCCTTATCCCGACTCTGCCACTATTATGTACTTCCATCAGGCTCACTAGAGAAAATATTGTAATTTTCTGACCTTAATTTATACTCTTTAATTTTCTTTTTCAGAAAATTGAAAACTGTTATACAGGATGTCTGAAATAAAGAAAAACGACTTTTAATTTAATAATGACAAAATAATCGTAACTTCAACAAAGAAGCATTCGAAATGACGCCGTGATCATGATTTGATTTGAATGCTTTTGGTTCGAGATGAGAAGGGTCTTTAAACATTGCCTTTTTTCAAAATCTATGTTTT
The DNA here is from genome assembly GCF_026571515.1 of Ruditapes philippinarum. Classification (NCBI taxonomy): domain Eukaryota; kingdom Metazoa; phylum Mollusca; class Bivalvia; order Venerida; family Veneridae; genus Ruditapes; species Ruditapes philippinarum. The sequence continues at coordinate 35,758 of NW_026862573.1, forward strand.
GGGTTTTCGTATCCCCGATTGCAACCGAAACCATTTGAACAACTTAATTGGTAGAAAGTCATGTAAATTTCATCACATTTAGTCAAGTAGTTACTGAGCGGATTAGATTGCACCAAACATATGTACGACAGACGGACGACTAGCCATCGGGCCAATAAGCTCACAGAGATTTAAAAGTCTATGTAACATTCATACATTTTACCAAGTATATATAGAAAATATCGAAGTCTAAACTGTAACCGAAATCTGGGTATAAACTGTAACAAAATCGGATACAAATCGCTAGGTCTATGCTGTAACCCTGCACAAATTACCTCGCTCTATACTGTAACATTGTTTATTTTTTCAAACGCATTTTAAACGAACAGGAAAATAGGTTCAACTGGTCATTTACTTTTATAAACGTTTCCTAACATAGAGGACTAACGTTTTGCAGATTTACTTTATCTAGGCATGCTTAAATAATGTCGAAATTGAAGAAAAATGTGTTGGTCTCTCGATTCAAATTTTCAAACTGTCAAATCTGCATATTTATGAGACAATATAGCGATAAATCTGCGGTGCAGGGTCTAAAGAAATATATGACTAGATACCGGATTCTGTTCCTTACAAGCAAAGCACAAAAACATCTTTTAGAAACTAAACTACTAGTATAGTATGGACCGGAATAAAAATCACCTACCTGTCCTCCCAACAAATAATCCTCCATCTTGAAAATTCTATACTGTAACCGAAAAACGCGATACTGTAACACGTTCCCTACGGTGATATAGTTGCTTCACAACTGGTACAAACAAATGATAGTAACGAAGAGCAAGCATCAACACAAAAAGCTGAACTGCCTCTATCAATAATATTTATTGAAAATTCCTGAAATAAAACACATTACTTCTAAATTGGTTAAGAGAGAAATATTGCCAAAAGTTGTTACAGGTGGAGAAAGATTTTAATTGAAAAGAAAAGAAAGAAACGAAGCTAAAAAACGCATTTAGAAGAGAACGCAAAAGGTTGACAAATGGTTGGAAAAAATAGAAGAAAAAGCAGACCAACAACTCAAGTCTGACTTGCGGCGTGGCCGAGTTGGGGTTAACGCGTCGTACTAGTGAGGGTTCAAAACCCATCAGAGGCGAGTTCCAATCATTGCGCAGTACTGGTTGGTTCCAGTAACGGATTCGAGAGTGTTTCAATAAGCTTAAAGCTTCTAATACAATCAAACTAAAATAAATTTGTATAAACTAAGGCCAAGCAGATGCTTCTTGAGAAAAAAAGAGAAAGAATAAGAAAAGGTCTGTAAACTGAGACTGAAACAAGCACTGGCATCTCAGACACAAAAACACTCAGCTGGTTTGACCGTTTAACTCAGATAGTGATGACAACGATTATTTGAAAGATCTGTGTGATGATAGTGATGATTATGACTTTAGTCAATTCAGTGACAATAAATGTTACAATTGTGAAGGTGTTGATATAAAAGAAGGGCGGATAGGTTGTCAAAGGTACTTGAGATTTTTTTAGTCATTGATTTCAGTGATAGAATGACCGAGGAAGAGGTGCTAGAATATGCATTTCAGTTTTTGTTTTTTTGAATGAATTGATTGATAATATATCGCGAGGAACAGTGACAAGACAATTTAATTCTGTTATAGAATAAGGAGTTTGATTTATGAACATTTTCTGATAATTCCTAAAAACATTAATAATTTCTTTTAAATATTCACCAATGTTCAAAAGTCATAAAACGTAATCAACTTGTTTGATTGTATGAAATAAAGAGTGAAAATGTAATCAAATATGTATTTGAATTACATTTTTTTTAAGCGTGGATCAAGGTATCCGGATATAGCCTCCAATATCCAAAAGACCCAACGCTATGTCACGGGATGGTTCACGGTCTATACACATAAAATCATTGTATATAACAATTACAAGTAAGCCATATTGCCGGGCATAAATTTCCGTATCGAGCATATGCATTGAAAATCGTATCTTCCGGATACTAATAAATTTAGCGCTATTTTACCTTAAGTTTCCGAATATAGCCTCACCCGCTCTACTTACATATTTAATATGTGTGTCCATTGCATCAGAAAAAATTATTCCGTTTTTAAAAGGCAAACCCCTGGATTAGACTCTATGTATTTTTTCAGTTGTAAAACTTATAGATTTATAATAAACTAAAGGAAACGGCATGAACACTCCTAGTTTAGCCCCAGGGCCAGGATAAACTATCCGACTTTGGTGCCATCAGAAGTGTCACTGATCAATTGTACATTGAATTGTATCTATGCGATGAAGAAATCATGGTGTTATTAAATAAGAAAAAATAATACATAAGTTTTACCTTTAAACAACGATGTTACACTGATGTTACAAGGCGCCCTTGGATTCTCAAGATAAAAACGTCCCAGAAATGCCCTGGTTGAAAGTATTTTCGTCTGCTTGTATAAACATGATCTTAGATGACAGTGTGTGCCATATCAGACTCATTTACCTAGCTTTGTCGAACACAGGATAAAGATATCATAGTAATAAAACCTACGCTATGAGGAAATCAATGACAGAACGCACGTGAAATTTGACAAGTGTGTCCTTAAGGCTACCGAAAACGAACATGTGTTTTTACGACAACTAGTATGCTAAATGCCGTCCAAACCGTATCAATACCGGAAGAAAATATGTGCAGTTTCAGATGTGGACACGGCCCAGTCAATTTTCGTCCTTCTGTATTATATAGTAAATCTGTCACATTTAAAGCTTCATTCTGGACTTCTATTAAACTCAGGAGAATTCTGTATTTCATAACTTTAAACATCAACAATAGACAAGTTAGTCGAAGCCCGAAATGTCCTATGTTAGCCATCTAGATTTCACAATATTTCTGAATTTGTTTAGTCACTGTCAAATTATCAAAGTTTCAAATGTCATGTATGCTGGCGTGTAGTACTTATCGAATCCTTCCACCAAGAAATGAGATCCTGCAGAATACACAAAAAACTTTTAAAGTCATCAGAAATGACACTAAATGTACACTGTTACAATAAATACACTTAAAATGTAACCAGTCACATCAAAAATGACTTGAAATAGGACACTTCAAAATTTCAAAGAACTATTTTCTAGCCTACAACGGACTGGGTCTAATTCCGTACTGGGGATGAGACCATATAATATTTAATATTTTCTTTTATTGCAAGCCAATTTTACGCCTATATAAATATATATTATTATACATGTAGCAGGTTCTGTTTAGCATAGAAAACGATAGAATTTACATACTATCTTTTTCTTGAATACCAATATATGAAATAGAGGATATTGAATGAGTGTAGGTTTAATACTAAATTTATTGAACGAGTTGAATAAAATCATATTATGCGAGCCTCTGGCGAGCATAATATTGTTTTATTCAACGAGTTCAATAAATTTAATATTGAATCTACACGAATATAATATTCTATTTATCACATATATGAAATAAGAACGGTAAACTTTTAACAAGAGTCACTTTTATTTGACGCGCCTATAGTGGTAACGCTAACATTAGCGCGCTTTAACGCTATGTTTATAGCGCAAATAACGTGACGTCAAAGTGTTAAATTTTACACTAGTGTATTATCGTCTAGTGTAATATCGTTTTTATTAAATGGCTTTATTACACTCCTGCGCCGCGGTTTATGTGATAAATAAACAAACAGTAACAAATAAACAAGAAATATCATTGAAAATGATACCCGGCCGATGTAAAACCTGCTTAATTGCTTATGTTATTTCAAAATGTTCGATACTGCAGTACATATAGAACTATTAACAATGTTTGCATAACAATGACATAATAATTTCTTGTAGCTAAGAAAACAAGACATTTTGTAAACATAGAAATTAGATTATATTAAGCATATTGATATTGATGGTCTCTGCAAAGTATAACAATATATATATTACAGTATTAACAAAGGAGTCTCTATTACTTGTTATTACGTTTGGCTTTATAAATTTGTAAACATATGAAATATGGACAGTATTATCTAAAGAATCACATATGAAATATTGCAAATAGAAATAAAAGGATAATGGATACAATAAATTCAAGTAACGTGTCTCTAATTTTATTGAAACAACTATGATGAAATAGAAAAATATAAAGCAATGAAAAAGCTTTGTCAACCGCGGCATTGTTTTTTTAAGTTCTTAATTAAAATAAATTGTTCACTAGAAAACGTAATGAGACCCGAATGTAGTGTAAAATGTTTTGTGGGAGGAAATATAGTTAAACTTAGCTTAAATATATCAGCAAACTAACTAAAAAGTAAAGCAACTTTCCTGTACATTTTATTTTAGAACTATATATACTGAACCAAAAAAGAAACTTTCGTAAAGTATGGGGTACCACTTAGATGTACACACATATATACATGTAGTAGCTTGTAAAACTCGTTTTGTTTGCAAAATCGGACAGCTAATCCCCGTATAAAAGCCCGATATGTTTATTCAACGTAAAAATCAAGTTTCAAAAGGATTGAAAACCTGTACTAACATATCTACATTCAAACTTGGAGAAAGTTTCTTTTTTGTTTCAGTATATAACAATTTATTTTATAACGCTAAGAACTACCATGTACAATTTATATTAGAACTAAGCTTAACAGCTTATTTTAGAATGGCAAGGGCTGTCTTTTACATTTTATTTTTTAAATGGCCAATGAGATTTCCAAAATTCAATTTGTAATTTAAAATGACCAATGAAAATGTATCTTCTATTAAGTTTTACAGTTAATTTAACTAATTTTAGATAGCCTTCGGTCAACGTATTGGTCAAGTCACCTCTGAAATCGCATACATACATGTCATCAAATCAGGATATATCATTAATTAAATGACATTTAATATCTTAACACATGGTAAACTACTTTAAAAACATAAAGATTTTTGCCGAAGTGGGTTCATTTATTCATTGTTAAAGTGTAACCACAAAAACTTGTTGTCAATGGATCCAAAGAATGTCAGAACTTTGATTTTAGAGTGCTCGTATATGCTCACGATCTCCCTGTCTCAGACTCGCAAAAAAGACATACCGTTTAAAAGAAAATCTAAGAAAGGCTCTTTGCAGATGACTGCCTATACTGTTTATGTACAGGATTGTTCATTTATAGTAATATCACTACATTATTCGAAGCAACCTTTTTGAACGCGAAAATGGATAAATAAATTTTGATGTTATTTAAAGATAAAAAAAAGTTACTTGCTATGAATTCAATCTGGAAATCTCTATTGTAAGTACGTCTAAAGCCATCATTTACGAGTTGAAATAACTGCATTAATGACTCTTCTTAACCATTTTCTCGTTCCTATCCAGACATTTACCGTGTGTATCTTTTCAACATTTAGATATTTTGAACAATTGCTACCATCACTATTTCACTATGAATAAATTTGCAACTTGAATCTTTGATTTTTTTATTTCAAAACTGTTAAAAATGAAGTTCATTGTTTCAAACAATATCAAAAATACTGTCATAAGTTAACTAATAATACTGTCACAATTTAACTACATAGTATTAAGATATCGTCGCCCTAATTCCAGAGTGTCGTAACTCCAATTTTGAAAAAAATGAGTGTTTGGTATCAAAATGTTCGTAATTTTTTTCTCTATCTAATGGTAAGAACAACATCACTCTGGTTCTTGCCTGTAACAATATATTGAATGGGTCAGAGTGCTGTAAGTCCAAAAATTGTGATAAAAATACAGTCCATAATATCGTAACTTCTGAACCAATAGTTTGTTAAGATTCTAGTCACGTGATGCTGTTTTGACAAAATGGCTGATTTTTCAAGGTATCAGGAATGACATTTTACGTTTTATATTGCTTGATAACATGTAAGTGTTTAGCTTTAGATGTTATCTAATTTTCTATAGATTATTTTTTATTGAACTGTTTCAAACCTTAAAAAGAAATAATAACTACTCTTAACCCTTGAGCTAAATTCAAAGCACCATGCTGTGTTATGAAATTCGGATAGCATGGAAATCGGATAAATTGATACAAACTTCCAATATTCACAAGTATCAACTATTAATTGCTTGATATGTGATTGATTATATGATTGATTGATCAATGCTACCATTAAATACGGAAATTAGGTTTTGCATAAGATTGTTTATACTTTAAACTTACAAACAAAACTCATCAAATAGAAACATACTACTGCCATTGTTACATTTTGTACAATGTTTTTCTTTTACTATATAAGACAAATTAACGTACTGGTGCTAAGTGATTCGAATAAAATTTACACATATATAACTTTACCACTCATAACTGATGTTAAATTATGTTAATCATGTTTACTAGTATTTCATAATTCATAATTTCATAATTTTCATAATTTAAAAATTCTGCACTTTCATATAACGATCACAAACATATCAAAAGTTTTGCTGTCCGAGGCATTATGCAATCCAGTGTGGTTAACAATACCCTATGTAATATAGAAAGAAAGACAAAACACTTTTAAAATGGCAGAAGTATTCAGTCCTACATCACTCGTTTGTGTTCTTAAAACAGTACGTCCAAACGTCAAAGCCATATATGGTGGGTTAAAGTTGATAATATCCCTATAACAAAAGTTTAAAAGCTGAGACCGAGTTGTCTCAGATGCACCATTTAGCGTTGAATAAGAGACGCCATTTGCACAACAAATACTTATTAAACAGAATGCCACCCCTGTTGACCTACTCAGCTATTTTGCATAAATCAACAGGGTGTCAGTCTATACCTTTTTGTCAACATAATCTTATGCTAAAAATTTATTAAATAATTGGAACATGCAAAGCAAAATTAATCTAAGTTTCTAAGTTAAAAATAATTCTTGTACATCTACTTCCAACTCGTAATGTAATACTACTTGTAATTAATTATCAAGTGATTTGAACCTTTGAACTGAAAATTATCCATTACCAAAACTATTTTAAAAAAGAAAAAAAATATGCTGAGTTAAAAATTGTCATTCGATTGAAACGTAGAAAAAATGATTTTGTGAAAAAATGTTACAAAGTCTTAAGACCATATAAAACATTAAGGAATCTGTAAATTGTCATATTTGTTTCATCAGACGTTTGTTGAAGTAAAATAGAATTAATATTTGACTGAAACTCTTAGATATTGACCATTGCTTTTATACGAATGAGTAATTGATGTAAACAGTTCAGTTAAAACATTAATAGCAAACGTTTGTGTGTAAAGAAGTTGTATGCCACTTGATATATAAATACTTGAAGTAATTGAAGTACAGTAGTTCATTGAAACACCATATCCAGATCTGTAGCATCTTTGAAAATTTGTGAGCTTTAAGTTGTATTTCATATTTTTCTTTTTTTAAACAAAACATTAAGTAATGCTGTTCTTAGAAAAGTAAAATACATAGGTTTATTCTTTTTCATGTTACAGAGAAAGGAACTCATTGTTAATGTTGTTTTTCAAAGTTGAAGCAGTTACATCTTTCAAACATGTGTGTGTGTTTTGTAAGTCAAATTGTGTTCAACATGCTGTTTGTATGCAAGTAACAGTTATTCAAAATTGAATTTTGAATGAATTAATGATATAATAAACGAAACCAAATTTAAATCTGAATTCCAAATATTTTATAGTGCACAGTGTTAATGTGAAAATAGCATATTATATGATAAAAGTTTTGCTGTTTAATGTGGTAAATATCAATACAATGACGATGTTCCTAAATTTTGATTTCGTTTTGTTTAACTCAATGTGATACTTTTTACAAAATCAGTAATTTTTTTGTGTTCATTTGCAAGGCTCACTATTTCATGTAAATGGTCATCAGATAATGAAGCCCGAGTTCAATTTCAACCTTAAAATGCCTGTTCGTGTGCTATTCACACTTCACCGCATTGTCTGGATTTCTATTATGACTTTTAAGACTAAATTTACTGTTTTGATCCTGACCACATTACATGCTCTGTGGTGCCTAAATAAATGTGGATCCAGACTATTTGTTAAAGCATTCAATTTCTAGTTACGTCTAAATTTAATATAATTTAAGTATAAAACAGTAAAATAGTCATTATTTCACACTGTTTTAACTCCTAAATGTAATGATATTTTAGTGTCACATTGCTGTAACTTATTACAGCATTCTGGTTCTTGTATTTTTGTCAATAAAATATATTTTTCAGTGATTTTTCATTTGTTTTATTTTGATTTTTTAAAAAACTATCTACAGGAACTTCTTCGTAATTAAAAGTGTAAAAGTTAAAATAATTCTGCACACTATGATGTATTTTATATTAAAATTGGTTGAGTAAGTGTGAAGATATAGCCTGTTAAAACTTTGAAGTCGATTTTCTCAAAATGGTAAAAATACGACTTACATCATTATGGAATTAGGGCGACGATATGTACATGTACATGTATTGAAGAGGACCTTTATTTTAAGATTTTAAAACTATAGCTTTCGGCTTCAATCATTTTTTTGTCATCCATGTATCTATTTATTAGCAATTTTTAATCAACATGTTGTATTCATTTTTTAGTTTAAACGTAGTTTATTTCAAGCAATGAATACAACATGTTAATGATAAATTTACAATAAATAGATATTCGAACGTAAAAGGATAAGAGCCGAAAGCTATAAAGCTTATAAATAAAGATCTTCTCCTGTAAATTTGTATTATGTAGTTAAATTATGACAGTATTTGAATAATGTTTGAATGAAAACAATGAAAGATTAAGCTGGAATTTAATCACAGTGATTCAAAAGATCATATTCTTAAGAACATAAATGATTGAACATAAACTATTCTTAAACTAAAAAACTAAAAAGTCACACTGATCGAATCGTGAAAAATTGATATGGCCGTTTCATATAACCGATCACGGATTTATATATAAATCCGTGAACCGATGAAGTGGTGTTGGTAGTTTTCACTCCGGATCATGGCAGTAAGCCACATTTAATTACCTACCACCGCATTTTCCCTGGCAGGCTGTCAAGCAGTTAACCAGCACTAGTTGCCTTCACTTGCGCACAGAACTGAAACTTCTGTACATGCCATAACAGAGGTACAGTGCGAATGACAGTTGAAAGGATTTCATGACCAATCACAAAGAAAGTGACCTGCGCCGTTCGGGGATCGAACCCGGTCCCGAATCGCAGTCCAACGCTCTATCTCTTGAGCTAACCGGGTGACTTATAACCGTTGTTACAAAGCGGCTAGTTCTTTAATGGAAATTCTCTGAAGACATTTAAGACTGACACAATATATTTTAAAAAAAAACGATACATTCCCCAAATGTAAAAACACTCTCTTGGACCCCTAAATTTGGGGGACCCCTGGTCGAAGGATTAATTATGCAACATCCCCTAGTTTGTTTCATACACGTACTTGTGAATTTAAATCAAGTAATGATGATTTTATGACAAGATGAACAATGAAAACAGTCTAACTCTGAGACTGATTGAAAAGCCACTGATGCAGCTCGGACTTGACATTTAAAGCTACAGATGCAGCAATGGTTTCGGGTTAACTCGCCCGGTTTCGTGTTCTCTTAACCGTAGCAACGTATCATCGATTTGCAAGCTGTCAATTTCTTATTCATTGCTGTTTTTCTGCCGCATCACTCTTAAGTTGGATTTCATAGACCGGTAAGTTTATGTTTTAATTACATTAAAATAACATATTCGTGAGTTTTTTGTAAGATTTACACTACAAACGATGTGCCCGTAAGTTTATGTTTTAATCAAAATTAAATGACATAATTATCTGTGAAAAAAGGGTTATGAAATTAAATGAATTTTACCGAAATCTACACATATAGACTACTAAGTACTAAATTATGTGAACGAGCTGCATATTATTTGAATTTTATTACATTAAAGGAAAGTACATTAGAATCTGAGTCGGAAACCGGGTCAACAAAGAAAGGTGACAGTAAAAAACGTCGCGCTTTTAATGCACCATATTGCCTACCTTAATGTATAAAATTTATTCTGCTCGACCCAAAATTGATAGCCTTTGCCAGACCTGCACATCTGTGTAGCCTGACCAAGCACTTATTCTGTCGGCGGACTTTATAAACATCTTGATATCCCAAGAGTCATACAGAAAATGGTCAAAATTGAAAATGGAAAAATCAGTTGTTCGAAGAAAGGATATTATAAGATTTAAATAATGTAAATTTTACTTATTCATAGCTCTAACGGCTTTATCCAATTTTATTTTGTTGATTTGTTGTTTTGCTTATTGTTTTTGCCTGTCGCTTATCTATTTCTTTTTAAACTTCTTTCTATTTATATTCACGTATGTCTCGACCTATGTAATATTGAATATATTGTGTATGTTCATTTTAAAAAAGAAAATACATATACATTGTATCTTCAACCGGATGAACATCTGTTGCAATATTTTAATTAAGGTCGTAGAAATAAAATCAATATGTTGAAAAGAAATATAGCTATATGGAACGCATTATTTATTTCACTGAATAAAGTATCGTTGTTATTTTTACTTATTTTTGTTTTGTCTTTTGATATATGAAGTATACGAATTTAAATTTTGTAAAATTTTGAATTGTCTATTACGCATCAGTAGAAATAAGAAAATAAGGAATATTATTGCATAATTTTGTCTAAAATTTTAATGTATTCATTTCGTTTGCAAGCGCATGCATACAAAGTGGCCTGTTGATAACAGTGTCTGATTACTAACAAGTTTGATGTCAACTTAAAAAAAGGTATACCATTCTGAAAATTGGACAAGTACACTTTAGTAGGTGTTGTGCAATTATAGAAATATTTTAAAGTTATTGAGATTTCTTTGCAAAATAGCAAAATAACTTAAAAAGACAAAGCTGTGCATTTACATTTAAGGATTGAATGCGCTAATTAATTCACGTAAATAAAAGCTATGAAACGAGTTAATTACGACGATTTAACACCGGTCGGGGAGATATCCCGAGATGTTACCCAAACAAATGCTACAAATGCTAATCAATTGGTATTTCATAAAAAAAAAAAACACCAATCCATATTTAACCATGAAAGAAATGATAAAAATCTAAATCAATAGAACATAGCCTCATATCTTTCATAGTAAAATCTTTGATCGCTAACCATATACACAAGTTCGCTGAATTATTTAATATGCCATGATGATGTCTTTTTTTCTTATAATCCCATTCTTAATTATTCTATTCTATATAAATTATACATATACTTATCCCGACTGTTTGACAACTTAGCTAAATTTTTCACATTACTGTTCAATGGTAGGAAATTTTCATAACACTTTTCTTAGAAACTGCTTGTCACAGCCTCTTGATATTTGGCATACAGCATTGACACATGGTCCCATATTGTGGGATTTGATTTCAGGTCTGTCGCTCATCCACTCCCTGTTTACTGACTCACATTAATGGTCAATGGTAGGAAATTTTCGTAAATGAGCCGTGTCACGACAAAACCAACATAATGGGTTTGCGACCAACATGGATCCAGACCAGCCTGCGCATCCGCGCAGTCTGATCAGTATCCATGTTGTTCGCTTACAGAACCTTAAACAAGTAAAGAAACTAATAGCGAACAGCATGGATCCTGATCAGACTGTGCGGATGCGCAGGCTGGTCTGGATACATGCTGGTTGCAAACCCATTATGTTGGTTTTGTCATGCCGCGGCTCAAATGTTTTTTTCAGCAATTACTTATCTCTTTATATTTGGCATACAATATTGGCACATGGTCCCATACCGTGGGATTTTATTTCAGGTCTGTCGCTCATTCACTTCCTATTTACTGACTTACTTAAATTTTCGACATTAATGGTAAATGGTAGGACATTTTCGAAACAGTTTTGTCAGCAACTTATTATCATAGCCTCTTGATATTTGGCATAGAGCATTGACACTTGGTCCCATACTGTGGGGTCTGTCACTCATCCATCTCCTGTTTACTGACTTAATTAGATTTTCGACATTAATGGTCAAGGGTAATTTGTTTTTCGTAACATCACTGCCTCATGATATTTGGTATACAAATGCAACCCGTCCTTTTCTGTTTTTGACCCATTTTTAACTTTCATCATACCATATCACATTTTTTTCAGAAGGATATACATGTAGAATAAATTTGAATAATAACATTTTTTTAAGTTAAACACAGGTTGAACTTTGAGCAAATTCATGAAAGTGAAGTTATGCTAAAGTGATATCTGACGATTAATCAAATATACAAAGAAAGTTATAACACAGGTGTAGTCACCCGCGTAGATCCTTTCCGTTTTTATGATATAATTTATCGCTTAGAGCATCCAGCATAAAATATGTTATAATTGAAATGCAAAAAGTAGGTTGGCCTTGAATGATATGATTTAGGTAAGCCTTAGAGTGTAAAAAGGGTATATTTGAGGGCGAAGTAGAGCATGGAAAATGTTAGTCTTTGAGGTTATGAATTAGGTTAGTTTATACAGCAACAACTAGGTTTTTAAAATATAGCTTTTGAAAAGCAAAAAGTATATTTGCCTTAGATGATTAGTGCTGTATTGTAAAAGAAACAAAAATAACGGAAGCTGAGCAACACCAAATTAGATTAGCTTAACAAGACAAATATAAATTCTTATGGAAAATGCATCAACTTGATATAATATGGAAAATTTTGAAATATCTGACGCGAGTGAAATAGGTTCTGTATCAGCCTCAGTGAATGATAGTATATCATATATTCATATAACTACATGTACTCGTATATATATGTTTGTTTCAGTCGATGGATACGTTATTTTATACTGTCGATGGCTGGAACGATCTTAATATTTACATATTTTACAGTTTATATACCCCTGTCTTTCAAACGAATGGATTGTCTGAATTGTTGTCGCCTTTGCATGACATTGGCCTTCCCTCGTAAATTGTCTGCCCTAAGCCAATGAGAATGGAGAATTTAATGCCACATAATAAAATGTTTCCGTCATATAACATTTTTTCTTTAGAATTCATTTTGTCAAATTTCGATTTCCCATACATGCGCGCGTAATGCCCCGCCCCATCCTCTAACCATCCCGAAGAGTTAGTGTTATCTTTCGAAGATATTGCATTGGCAATATTTAAAATTAATCTGGTTCGCGTAGAGTATGTAGGTTATTCGTTGCCAATAATCCAGCCTTTGAAACTTGACAATGCAAACTTCGGTTCTACTAAACAGATTAGTAAAAATCTAATTGTCGATCCGAGAGTTACATAATGCACTGGTATTAAGCATTTTGATTATCTCGATTTGATAAAATGGAAGCTGTTAACATGCGCAACTTAGATAAATTGCAAACTGTATTTATAAATGTATAACTTCAAATTTGCTACATGTAGAAATGTAAACGATAGAACATACACAATACGTTTAATGCTGTGCATCAAGACGTTGAGAATGTAACTGCACTCAGGTTTACAACATTTACATTCTCACCGTGGGGAACGTGTTACAGTATCGCGCTTTCCGGTTACAGTATATAATTTGAACTATTTTTGTACCAGCAAGAGTTCTCTTTATATTCTGCTTTCGTGAAAATTGGCTCCGCCTTTTAATTTTGGTCTATTTCCGTGATAATTCCAAATATGGAAGTTGCAAAATCGTTTACAAATGTGTGTCGCGTTAGAATCACCGTAGGGAACGTGTTATATATACTGTAACATTGTTTATTTTTTCGAACAGGAAAATAGGTTCATCTGGTCATTTACTTTTATAAACGTTTCTAAACACAAAGGACTAACGTTTTGTAGGTTTACTTTTTGTAGGCATGCTTAAATAATCTCGGAATTGGAGAAAATGCGTTAGTCTCTCGATTCAAATTGTCTGTCAAATCAGCACATTAATGAGACAATATAAAACTGCGGTGCAGGGTCTGAAGAAATATACGAATAGATACCGGATCCAGTTCCTTACAAACAAAGCACAAGCACATCTTTTAGAAACTGAACTACTTGTAGTATGGACCGGAATAAAATCACCTACCCGTCTTCCCCACAAATAGTCATCCATCTTGAAAATTCTATACTGTTACCAGAAAGCGCGATACTGTAACACGTTCCCTACGGTGATTCTAACGCGATTAACATTTGTAAACGATTTTGCAACTTCCATATATGAAATTAACACGGAAATAGACGAAAATTAATAAGCGGAGCCAATTTTCACGAAAGCAGAATATAAAGAGAAGTAACTCTTGCTGGTACAAAAATTGTTACATCAACTGCATTACAGTTGACCGCGCCCCCATAAGCTTGTCCGGAGCATAAGTCAGTCATTATAAGTCGGATTTACTTCAAACTTGGTATGCATGCTTCTTTTGATGACTCGAAGTGCAGTGCACAAGAACCGGTAGTCTGCTCTTCTTAATGTTTGAGTTATTGCCCTTTAATAATTTTCATACTTTATTTTCGTCCGGGCCATTCCTCCTAAAGTATAAAAGCTATTGACTTGAAACTTCATAGGATGGTAGATCTAATTAAGAAAAAGTGCAGTGCACAAGAACGGGTACCCTGCATTTCTTATTTTTTGAGTTATTGCCCTTTGTAAATTTTCATACTTTGTTTTTGTCCACGCCATTTCTCCAAAAGCTATGGACATGAATCTTCATATGATGATAGACCTTATTAAGAATAAGTGCAGTGCACAAGAACTGGTACTCTGTATTTCTTATTTTTTCAGTTATTGCCCTTTGTTAATTTTCATACTTTCTTTTTGTTAAGGCCATTTCTCCAAAAGTATAAAAGCTATACTCTTAAATCTTATAAAAATGATAGATCTCATTAAGAAGAAGTGAAATGCACAAGAACTTGTACTCTTCATTTCTAATTTTTTGAGTTATTGCCCTTTGTTATTTTTCATACTTTATTTTTGTCCTTAAGTATAAAAGCTATGGTCTGTAAACTTCATAGGATGATAGATCTCATTAAGAAAAATGCAGTGTACAAGAACCGGTACCTGCACTTCTTTATTTTCTTCATTTTTGTCCTGGCCATTTCTCCTAAACTATATTTTTCACAAGGCGACACATCCGACTCGCGGAGTTCTAGTTTATGACACACACCACTATTTGTTGATATAAACGATAGGGTTTGTGTGCCTTCAAACGTAACACGGAAATACTCTTACGGAAAATCTTTAACATTCAGCAAATAGTACTAGAATGAGATACGTGGAAGTCTCTTTTGGCAACACGAATAAAGAGAATTGAACAGTAAACATGTGCATTCTTTTAATTTAAAGGACTATGTTGGGTTGTAGAAAACCCCACATTTATGACCAAGTGTATAACCACGAAACAATTCAAAGTTTACTATCGATAATTCCGTTGTATAACGAAAAACTTGAATGTGTCCCATTTAAATGTGGAAATAAATATCTAGTGTATCCTAGCATCTCTGTTTACCTCCAGTGGGAGGTATTTTGAGTCATAGGATGTGATTTAGTCTTTTATTATTAAATATATATAAGCTGACGTAGGTTAAGGTCTTTTTATGCATTGTACTGAATAATTAGCAACTCTAAAATCTGTGTATACATGCTGTCAATAGCTGTTACCTACAGACTTGCTGTCTATCTGATCAAAAGCAGAGAACTATTTTTATGTACATAAAATACTACACAGAATATTTATTAAGTTTTGTAAGTGATGGCTTTCTAAGAGATAAAAGTCATACCTTAGAATTAAGGTTACTAATGTAATAATATGCTACTACTAGGAAATACAACAGCCAGAATTTGGTCTGTATTAGTAATAAGTCGTATCAAAATCTCTATCAGATATTGACTTGAAACTATGAAAGTGATAAGGAAGCAGCTTATCTGTACAAGTTACTCATTCATATGCAAATTGGAATCCCCTCAGTAAAATTTATTTGTCGTTGAATATAGTCTTATCAATAGAGTTTACTTTCTCGAAAAATATTTAACCTCAGGCAGTAAGTAGCCTGGTGAGACTTATTATTTTTTTTTTAGTTTCTTTTTCTGGGAAATGTGTTTCTACAACGTTTTAAAACTTATATGCCTATAATCCTTTAAAGTCCGCTGATGTTGATTGTATAAAGGCATAGAATGGCAATCATGCAAGTGAATTATGTTTGGTGAATAACTAAACACCTAAAAGGTGTGGTAAACGGAAACTACGCCGCTTCTTGTCGCCGACGGTAAATACCGAACATGAGCGGATAAATAGGTTTATTTACGATGATGTAGAGGGCGGGAAAATGGGCGGATCTTATTTTATCTCCTATCGAAGAACGTGTAAAGCTGGATTATGCTGATTCGAATCATGATGGTTCGACAATGTAAAGCTTAGAATGTAACTTCTGTTTTGTCAGCGTATACACGGACAATGAGTATTCGAACACTTGGTATTGCTACTATCAGCAAAACAGTTAATGTTTTGTCGTTAAACAAAATGTATTCTGTCGAAATGCATGTTTACAATGTTAAATCGGCAAACTCAATCCAAAAATGCAACATTGGAGTTTACATACATAGAAATACAATTGTAATTTGTCCATTAACAAACTGTTCAACTCAGATCAACAAGGCTGGATTTTTGGCAACGAATAGCCTCCATAGTAGAGTTCCTACAAACGGTACCTCTGCTTGTAACCTCTCACCCGAACGACCATTAGCAATGTTAGTGATGAAGGGCGGGGTCGCACCGACCACCCATGTACTACTATTCTAGCACAGAATAGTCAATAGATATGCAAATCACACTATGTATATAAGTATACATGTAACATGTATACATGTATGTTAAGATCGAATACAAAGTATGTATACATGATATCAATGGTAACAGTAAATAATGTGATTTAAATTTTTTTTTCTAAAAAAAAATTTATATTAAACTGTTCAAAGGAGCGAGCCTGTAGCTGTTGCAACTAACATCTTTTCAATAGACAGATGCATGAACAGTCCTGTGGCAAAAAAGGTGATTTTAGTTTAGCTATTACATGTACATTTTTGTAACAATGTTACTTTAGTGATTTGTAATACCCGATACTGTATGCAATTTGATGTTTTAAAATATTTCTAATAGATCATCATCATGGTTTTACGAGTTTGTGTGATTGGTTGTGGAGCGGCGGGGCTAGCTGCAGTGCGACACCTGTCGGCAAGACCAGAAACATTCCAAGGTGTTGGGTTCGAAATTGGCCCGGATGTTGGCGGTACATGGCGATACACGGATAGCATTGGGGTTGATGAAAATGGCTTACCAATACATTCAAGCATGTACAAAAACCTTAGGTGAATAAAGATGTGTATGATACAAATAATTAAGTATAAATTGATATTCTGAATAATATTATAGTATGCATAATTAACAATATAATATGAGATAATACATATATTTAATTTTCTAATAATGATTTTGAAAATAAAGCAAAATTTTCCGAACTTCACGCAATCTTTAATTAATATTCGACGTCGACATTTTTAAGAGCTGATGAATTTTATCTTCACCACACAAACACACACACGCACCAACGCACGCATGCACACGCACGCGCACAACAACAACAACATTAGAAACTTAATAAACTTATTAAAAAACCTTTGTGTATGATTTTCTTCGGTAATAATTTCAATCTAATTTAATGTTACAGTTCAAAATGTTCATATTTTGGTAAGATTGCATTCATAGATTAATAGCACAAGACCAACAAGCACACAAGCAAACAAAATCAAGTGAATTTCACATATGTTACAGAACTAACATCCCTAAAGAGGTAATGGGATTTCCTGGTTTCCCACTTCCGGATGAACTTCCTTCGTTTTGCGATCATCAAGATGTCTTAAAATACCTACAAGATTACGCCGACCACTATGAGATTCGCAAATATTTCAAGGTCAGTTGAACAATCGCAACTTTTCTGCTAATGCCGCCAAACTTTGGACAAGAACTATATATTGACAAGTAAAATGGTTTCCTGCGGGGAACATTTTTAATGATATAAAGATATTTCATTTAACTATTTTCAACATTGTTCGGGGGGGGGGGATAAATCGGGGGGGGGGGAGGGTAAATAAACGTTTGCATCAGGAATATAGTTGACAATAATCGATCAATATAGAAGAAGGTCTTTGGTGACTGGTGACCGTTGAAGACCGGAGAAGGTCGAACATAAAACAATTATTTATTTTAAGAAAATTATTAAATAGGCCTACCATTTTATGAATAATTCCGAGCAAAACAAAAGTAAACACACAAGTTTACGCATAAAATATCTCTATTTATTAGATGCCACTACGTATATTTAAATCTTGTAGATTTTCAGTATAAATAATTTATTGTTTGTAAAATTTGAGATAGATATTAAAGAAACATTGATAATTTTCAAACACATCATTCAAGTTTTTCCACCTTAAACGGTAAAAAATTATAGAAAATTAGATATATCACGTAATAGTGTTTTGTTCTTAATGAGGTGCAATTCGGACTAATTCCCTAGAGGTAAATCCGTAACTTACCGGCAAACGGTATTTAGCTAGGTTTTCGAAGTCAATTAACCAATCATGTACGGTTTACAGATCACATGCTCCTCCATGTACCGAAAACAGGTCACGTGCTCCTCCATGCCTCAAAAGTTAAACGCGTACCAATACCCTGCGGTCTGGACCAATACCCTGCGGTCTTCAGACCGCAGGGAATAATCATTTCGAATCGCAGTTCGAAACTGTTCGTATGATCAAATCGCAACTTTTCGGCCCTTTCCGTCAGTCTTCGGATAAATACATTATAGATAATAGCTGAGGACGTTTCGACATTGTATGATCACAGGAAGGTCCGAAGAATGGCGTTTTGTAGAATCATTTGTTTTCTTGCATTCGGAACACACCCGAGGTTTGACGAAGAAAGCCGGAAAATTGCGTTTTGTTTTCCTGTGATTGAAATTGATTCACATTGATGGCAAATATGTTCAATTAAAAATTCCTCACGGGTAACGAGCTAAATTTTGTTTACAGTTCAATACCAAGGTTGACAGTGTCACACCACTTTCTTTAGAAAATAAGACAAGATGGAAGGTTGAATACTCTTCAGTTAGCTCGGCGGCAGTAAAACCTGAGACCGGAAGTGAAGATTTTGATGCCGTAATTGTATGCAATGGGTACGTGTAACCAAGACTGGTACAGCGCATGTTACAAAATTTTGTTGCTGAACTTTTTGTATGAGCACGTTTGCATAGAGTTTATTCTTATTTTTAAAAATATATGCCGTATGACTTTTTGGCGGTATATTTTTGGGCTTATTAGAATTCCTCAAAGCTTAATTAAGCTTGAGTTAAAGACTAGACATAGGATATCGTTTCGTATATTGTTTTACGACACCAATTTTTGGTACGTTTAATTTGGAAGCTGTCCAGCAGTAAATGAGTACATTTTACATGCGTGGGCACTGTCTAGTATACTTTAAGATACCAAAGACGGCTGCAAATAGTACCAACGACCGAAATAACCCTAACTCCTTTCAAATGTTATCAAAAATCCCTAACAATCGTATCTATTTTTTCTTCTGCCAGTTATGTTTCCTTAAGAAAAGTACGAAAATACAATAATGAAGATATGAAAATTTAGATATTCAAATACTGATTGAAGAACAAAGTATGATAGCAATTTTTTTAATGACGGCGTCATGACGTAAGCGACATTCGACTGAAGTAATGTAGTGTTGTTTCCATGCTGCAACAGAATATACCAATTCGATCAATGCAGTCCAAGTGTAACCGACACATCCATGCCGTCGGATTATGGTATTCCCTGTTCGCTATTTAGTCAGATTTTGAAAATGTTCCTAAAATTATTAAGTTTTATCCAGATTGAAAATTGAATACATGTATATCCATTTATGATATTTACAGTGGTAAGAGTTCATATGATCACTATCAGACATTACCAATACAAGATGAAATGAGCCGCGCCATGACAAAACCAACATAGTGCGTTTGCGACCAGCATGAATCCAGACCAGCCTTTGCATCCGCGCAGTCTGATCATGATCCATGCTGTTCGCTTACAAACCCTATAACAAGTAGAGGAACTGAAAGCGAATGCACAGGCTGGTCTGGATCCATGTTGGTCGCAAACGCACTATGTTGTTTTTGTCGTGACGCGGCTCATTTGTCTTCATTTCAGTCATTACTCTGTACCTTTGCTTCCCAAACTGGAAGGCTTGGAAGAGTTTCGCGGAACAATTATCCACAGTCATGATTACCGGGAGCCAGAGCAGTTCAAAGATAAAATTGTCGTCTGCCTAGGTGGAGCAGCTTCCGGTCAAGACATTTGCCTAGATATTGCCCCAGTGGCTAAAAAGGTAAACGTAAATATATAGGAATATGATGTTAACGCATTTTATGTTTGTGGCCTTTGAATAGATCTGTTTTTTAAAAATTATTTTCCTTTTTTTTGTTTCAGATATTATTGAGTCATGACAGACCAAGGATAGCTTCGCCTCTGCCAGAAAACATGTTTCAACGACAAGGAATCGCTCGTCTTACACCTTATAATGTTGTTTACAAAGACGGTCTCGAGGAAGAAGCAGACGTACTGTTATTTTGTACCGGATATCGATACAATTTCCCTTTTTTGACAGAAGAATGTCAACTGAAAATAATCGAAGAGAGAATTACCCCGTTATACAAACATATCATACATACAAAGTTTCATACTTTGTCTTTTATTGGCATGTGTAAAATCATATGCCCGTTTCCACAATTCGATAACCAAGTGAAGTTTGTGCTGTCTTCTCTTGACGGGACGCAGAAATTACCAAGTGCCGAAGACATGGACCAGGACACGGCGTTAGACTACCAAAAGCGGCTGAAGGAGGGACTTCCACATAGATACGCCCACTTCATGGGACCACGTCAGTGGAAGTACAATGACGAATTAGCAAGACTGGCAGGGTTCGAACCTATACCTAAAGCAATACAAATGCTGTATGATGAGGTTCACAGGTCACGTGTCAAAGATTTACCAAATTACAAATCAAAACAATACCGTATAACAGGTGATGAAAGCTTTGAAGTAGTGGAAGCATAAAATAATTCAAATTAACCATTATTTATATTTGACTATCGCAAATATTCAAATAATATCCTTATTACGTTGATCTCGGCAACTATAATCCAAGTGACTGGAAAATTTTTATTAAAACGATTCATAACGTGAACTCCCATTACCTTCATTTTGTATATACACTGCTATTAAATGTGCAAGAAGTAGGCCGTATTTGTTGATCAGTTTTAAAGTTGATCTTTACAGGTAATCTTACATCAATTGTTGTTAAAAAATTTTATTTGCTAATTTAATACATTTATTTTGACGGTAATACCAATCATAACTCTTTTGATTTCTCGCATTATCGAAATCGAATACAACTATCGTGAACCAATGTACCATACTTATGCATTCATTAAAATGACGGTACTTTAAATTTAACATATTGTTATTTATTTAATAACACACATCAATACTTAAGCTGTTATTTGACTAACACCCGTCCGACTGGCACGAGTCAACTTGCTTTAAGAAATGTAATTAAATTTTAATTTAGTTATCTAACTGTTAAAACCAATTAAGTCCTGAAACGGATTAAAGCCACTTTTACGACGTGTTAATAATACATGATGACCGGCAATTAAAATATACTATGAAACGTGTAAATCACGAGTGACAACATCTCACCTTGGTGTCGCTGACCTTTGATCAGTCGGCTGTTTTCACACTTCGACTAATTGAGATGAAAATATGTTGGCCTTTAATTGGCGGGACCAAATTTTCTTTTCGACTAAACAGGAGTCTCGGTAAGTCAAAATTTGACCTAAGCGGAGTTAAAATACAAAGATAAAGAAGGAAATTTGGCGGGACTTTATAAATTCTTCGACTTACGCGGAATTTTGAGTAAAGCGATTTTGACTTATTGAGAGTCAACTGTATATACTTAACATATACTCCCAATAAAATATCCTAGATCATTTCATTTTTAAACACACACACACGCACGCACGCAGGCAGGCAGGCACACATATATTGATCAGTTTTAAATTGTACTCTTACAGGGTCTTATATGCAGTTGTTGTTAAAAATACTTCTTTTTGCTGTATGCGATTTACTTTTGTACGGGTCAATAGCCAATCATAACTCATTCCGCCCTCTCCGCCATTTTTCAAAACAATAGCAAAGCCATTTTGTGCTATACAATATATTTCCATTTTCTGTATTTATTCATTTATATAATTACTGGTATTAATACATTTGTGTATTTATTTAATAAATATTTATTCTAAAGAATCATATTTGGCAATAAATGTAATATTGCGTATTTAATCAAATAATGACTTTTGTATATGTATCACAAATAGCATGTATATATAATTACAGGATCGTATCTTATGTTCTGAATTTACTACGACCCAACAATCCATTTGAAACTGTCTACCTGGTAGTGCTGACCCGCGACATATGTAATAGCTTTTGGTAATGTATATGAATAAATGCATACGTTGCAAAGTGGTCACCGTCAATTTCTTTTGATCACTTACCCCTTACTGCTCGTTCGATGGGTCTACTTCATTGCCTGATTGGGTCTGAAATAACGCACAAAATATGACGTCATCTTCCAATAAAAAATCCGGAAAGTCAACGCAGTACCGTATTCTAACCATCCAGTCGAATAAAATTGCCTGTTGCTATGAATATATATGATACAGCACGTTTCCTACGTCGATTTTCATTGGATAATCTTAAATATTTTCGTCGGATAATCTTAAAGTTTATAATAAACATATACATTGTTTTTAAGCCGATTTTAACTAGTATCTTGGCGGTCGGTCCACCTAGCCGGTTTTTCTGAATAACTCATTTAATCATTACCAATTTCCCCACATGTGACAGCAGACTACATATCCCACATGACTTCTGAATCACCGATGAGAGACAATTACCATTAGACTCAGTGTCCTAGATCAAACCTCAGACGACAACGGTCAAGTTATGAATTAATGAATTTACATTTTTCATAAAATAAAGAAATTGTGCAATATATAGAGGATATTTGTTTGTTTGTATGTAAGATGAAATTTTATTTCATCGAGTGGGCTTTGAAAAACAGTATTACAACAGAATACTGTTTTTAAAGTTCACGAGATGAAATAAAATTACATCTTGCACAACAAACAAACAAATTTTGTTTTTATTTTATGCTTAAAAACAAGTTAAAACGAAATTTCATTTAATAAATACGTTAATATTAAAATCTATTTTCCCCATTGAGAGCCTCATTTAGTAGAATTTCTCATAAAATACATGAAGTCTTTGGCTGAAAAATAAGTTCGACAATCAACGTTAAATGGCGGTGATATTATTTATTTTATTAAAAATATGAATGATCGCTTGTTTTCTATAATAAAAACAAACAATTCTAGCAGTAGTAAAAGTCCAACCGTCCATCCATATTTCTGTTACTTGCTGCTAATTTATATTAGACCTGGCTTTGTTAAATGTAAGCGGCCGCCATCTTTGAAAGTTGTGTATTTCACGGGAGGAAAATAATTGTGTTTGATTCAGAGGGATATCATTTGGATTTATTTGTCATACACCTTTTTAAAAGAAAGAAAACTTATTTTAGGATTGTATAACAGACAATAAATAAGTGCTGATAGAAGTGTAAACATTCAAAAAGCGGCTAGGAAAAAGGAAAACTTGGAATCCTAACGAACGCTGGGTTGTTTACTTATTCTTCTACTGATGGCTGATGGCTGTCATTGCTTTTCATGTTTTCATAAAGCATAGTAGAATACTTACATATGCCCAAATGTCATCAAGAACAGTTTTGCATGTGGAAGGAACATATTTTTCAAACTGTAAAAATGAAACAAAAAAATTAGAGAAGATATTTGATGATTGGTTATTTGAATGAGTAGATGTAAGTTTTCTTCTTTTTATTACTTTTGACACATTTTCAGCTTTTCTTTTCTCTGAACAGCCTGACATTGTCAGCAAAAATAAAATTGTGGTACCACATTGGGAAAATCTTAAGAAAGTAGTGTCGTTATTGAAAAATTTGAAATTATATTTTGATAATTTTCACTGTGAAATTATCAAATAGAATTTTCACGGATAAAACAGCAATCCACTGAAAAGCATAAAATAAAATGAGTTCGTTTCGATTTTGACAGGACTGTTACACGGCAGTGCATATATAGTTGCTTGCCAATACTAAAATAACAGATCAGGTTATTATACTGAATACCGTTTAAACTGGGTTATATAACCTTAGATATTGTATAACAACGACCTTAAACATTTCTTGTCAATACTTACGCATCGTGGGTAAGCAAATTTTGTTACTTGACCACAAAAGTCAACGTACACGGTCAAAAAAGCTCGGCTGAAGTAAGTTTTTTAGTAATTATTTTTCTACTGAGCCAATTTAAATTATGCTACATAGCCTACCGACTGCGGCAGTTCCGATGCTTTCCAAAAATGTATTTGGTGTCGTCTAACATTTTGCATTTTATGAGAACAAATAATATTTGCAAATTGTCGATGACAACGTACACACTATTGTGTAAAAGTGTTGATGAAAATTTAATAAACGATACATATGTCAGTTCTAAGTAAAATTTCAGGTCTTAAAATAGATAAGAGAATGTTTTAATAAAAAAAGAACTGGTTTTCTGCTGTCAATTTTTGTATTTATCTAAATAGAACGCCAACTAGCTTTTTGTTAAAAAAAACACCTACTCCGAAGTTGCAGCCTCGTGTTCAGACCACTATCAAACTAAATTGTGAGTGTGTACGTTGACAATTTCTAGACTCTATGTGTACGTTGACAATTATGTAAGTTGTTCAATTTTTACAGTTATAGGCCCGTATTCAGAATCTATACTTACACTCGCCCTCATTCAGTAAATCCCTTATAATTGCCTAAGAGTCGAGACAGTCCTCAACCTTCAGTAAAGTGGTATTCAGATTATAAAATCAGT